>NC_134353.1:749992688-750157688 GCF_048569485.1 Anomaloglossus baeobatrachus
CACTCCGCCTGTTCGTCATTTAGGTATTCTATAGAATGACTAGGAAATGTATGAACATCTGATGCATTTCATACTTTGACGACCCATTTCCAGTATTGTATACATTGCCTAGTTATTCTATAGAATGCCTGTTTTTACACATTGCCGGTAACATATACAGCACAGACCGAAAGTTTGGACACACCTTCTCATTCAAAGAGTTTTCTTTATTTTCAGGACTCTGAAAATTGTAGATTCACATTGAAGGCATCAAAACTATGAATTAAAACATGTGTAATGAAATACTTAAAAAAGTGTGAAACAACTGAAAATATGTCTTATATTCTAGGTTCTTCAAAGTAGCCACCTTTTGCTTTCATTACTGCTTTGCACACTCTTGGCATTCTCTTGATGAGCTTCAAGAGGTAGTCACCGGAAATGGTATTTCAACAGTCTTGAAGGAGTTCCCAGAGATGCTTAGCACTTGTTGGCCCTTTTGCCTTCACTCTGAGGTCCAGCTCACCCCAAACCATCTCGATTGGGTTCAAGTCTGGTGACTGTGGAGACCAGGTAATCTGGCGTAGCACCCCATCACTCTCCTTCTTAGTCAAATAGCCCTTACACAGCCTGGAGGTGTGTTTGGGGTCATTGCCCTGTTGAAAAATAAATGATGGTCCAACGAAACGCAAATTGGATGGAATAGCATGCCGCTGCAAGATGCTGTGGTGGGAATGCTGGTTCTGTATGCCTTAAATTTTGAATAAATCCCCAAGAGTGTCACCAGCAAAGCACCCCCACACCATCATACCTCCTACTCCATGCTTCACAGTGGGAACCAGCCATGTAGAGTCCATCCGTTCACCTTTTCTACAAAGACACGGTGGTTGGATCCAAAGATCTCAAATTTGGACTCATCAGACCAAAGCACAGATTTCCACTGGTCTAATGTCCATTCCTTGTGTTCTTTAGCCCAAACAAGTCTCTTCTGATTGTTGCCTGTCCTTAGCAGTGGTTTCCTAGCAGCTATTTTACCATGTATATATACGTCCAAAGTCATGAAGGGGTTCATAGCCACATGCCTATATATTGTGAAGCCTACCCTTTTAGGTCCCCTGCACACATTAAGTATATGGTGAGTTTTTTACCTCAGTATTTATAGCCACAATCAGGAGTGGGACAGTCAAATGAAAAGTATAATAGACACACGTCACCACTGCTGTATTATTCACCCACTCCTGGTTTTGGCTTATAAATACTGAGGTAAATAAACTCAATATGGGCATGTAGCTTAGGTGTGTTTAATCCCAAGGACGTATATATACAGTAGCGACCAAAAGTTTTGCTTTTTTTTTTAAAGTGTGATTACTTCTGTCTGGTTTTGCCATTTTCCTGTTGATTTTAGTACATTGGAAGCAAATGGTTGTCAGCCCTAAGGATGAAAATTATGTTTGCCATTGTTTTATCTCTTTATGTGTTAGTTTTCCACATTTGCTGGGCCAAACAAAAATAAAACAAAAATTAAAAATGGAAAATTTTGCAATATTCTAACTCTAAACAATTCTGGTTGTTTTTGGTTTCTAGTGTTTGGCACTGGTAATGTAACCATGTGCTGGGTATTGGTAAGTATGGCCTCTTGCCTTGACCACGTTCACACAAACATTTTTGGTCCCAGTGATGCTCGTGAAAAAAGCTGACATCACTCGAAAAAATGTTATCCAATCGGGCTGGTCATGACCTTTTTTTTCACGGACCAAATGTCTGCATAAAAAAAGCAAGCATAAATGTGAGTGGATCCAAGAAAAAGACAATTTGCTGAGTGGAGCTAAGAATAACATAGATTAATATGTCACAAACACTCCAGACCGTGAGGACTCGTGCAGATGTCTGTATCCATCAAAAAATCTGTTCGCACTCGGCCCAATGTTATTCCGTTCACTAATGGCACATAAGCAAAACACTTCCGTGGAAGGGTTGGCGGGGTTTATAATTTTTTTTTCTTTTTTTGGGGAGGGTGTTTGTGTGTGCACACTGCATCTGATCACGCTGATTTTATCCCAAATGTGATCCGATCAAACTCTGCACGTGGCTCGCCCAGAGCTGAGCATCACTCATACACAAGCACAGCACTGCTCGCTTGAGTGGTTCGTACGCCTCACTCTCTTGAACCCAAACCTTCGTTTTTTTTAGCTCAGTTTCTGAAGTTGTAACTCGAACATCAGGTCCGCACATCCCTACCACCATTCTCAGTGCTGTGAGCAGTGACTGTATTTTCTCCAGGGACGCCTGCATGACTGAGATTAGGCGGCACCAGGGAGAAATAAAGTATATTTTCTCCAAGGTGGCGCACTTTCAGCACTGCATCCAGGCACCTCCATAATGTTATTAATCTGTAGATATACCTTTTATTTGCAGGTTGGTAACGTTGCTGGACATAACAGGTTCCCTATAGTGTTGAGCAAGAAGTTGACTATTTGTATTCGCTATCCTGTTAGCGAGTACTGTCCGCTACTTGCATATTCGTTACGAGTAGTGGGCGCAATGTAAGTCAATGGGAAATACTCACTAAGTAGCGAGTAACCCAAAAGCCGTACTATTCGCAACTTGCACGAAAAGTAGCCTTTCGGGTTACTAGCTACTTAGCGAGTATTTCCCATTGACTTACATTGCGCCCGCATAACGAATATGCAAGTAGCGGACAGTACAGCATAGCGAGTACGAATAGTCAACTACTTGCTCAACACTAGTTCCCTATAAGGGTTTGTCCATTTAGAAATGCATGGGTTGTCCTTCTTGTCTTTCTCTCTCCTGTTGAGCTACTTTTTTTAAGTAGCAGGGATGGGATTAAAAAGTCACCAATATTTGCAGAAATATGGCTGGTGCAGAAATTTGCAACTTTCTATTGCTAGAAATCTGGCACTAGGCACTTAATATATGTCCACCACCTTTTCTCTTTCCTATCACAGTAACTAATAGTAATGGTGTTTGTCTTATAGGCCTGTGGGTCGCTCCCACAGGAGACGGTTGCTTCTTCCCACACTGTCTCTCATGTATCATTTTTTTACTCAACTGCATGAACATGGAGAATTATAGCTAGACAATGACAACACTACTTGGGCTTATGCCTACCTGTGACTTAGCAGCTTCCCACACAATAGTGCCAACCACCCCTTTTAACAGGAACACAGTTCAACTATTGTGCCCAGGTGTTAACTCTGCTATGTAACATTAAGCACAGCAAATCAAAGAAACAAGACAGAAAGAAAACAGTAGAAGTACATGCACATAATCATAGCACAATGACTGGTCATCATTATGAATTTTGTATGCTTAAAACTCTAAAACCTGTGCTAATATATACACTTTGCAGAATCTGAATTAAGCTGCGTTCCCACTATCAGTGTTTGCAGCGTTTTGAATGCAGCGTGTTTTCGCTGCTTGCAAAACGCTGCATTGTACAGTACAAGCATAGTGGATGTGATTTCTAGAAATCCCATGCCCACTGTGCGTGTACAGCCCTCAGCGAAAACTGACCTGCGGTGTGGCTTTCCGAGCCATAAGCATGTCGATTCTTTGCTGCGGAGGTCACAAGCGTCCTCCATAGGGGGAGAGACCGCAGCGCTCCGAACACTGACTGTGTGTACGAGCAGCTGCGGTCTCCTGCGGAGGAGATGCGCGGCCCCGCAGGTCAGGACCCACTATGTCCAGAATGCAGCGGGTCCTGATCGTGGAAACATACCATTAGAGGAAATCTGAACAAAATCGGACAACCATCATTGTTAGACGGAGCACAGCGGCCAGATAAGTCTGCACTGTAAGTGTGGATACTTTGTATAGTTTGGAGGAGGAAAACAAAAAATATTCAGACATTGTACTGCAATTTATTGCTAATAAATTATAATTTGTTATGATCAGTACATTTTATTTACTTCCCTCCCTCTTAAAAAAATCGTAATTTCGACCCTGTTCTTAGCTACTGTAATTGCTTCCATACTGTTCCCAAACATAGCCAAGGAAGCATTATCTGGGAAATAAGTCTCCATACTTAAAGGGTACATAAAGGGAATTATCAAGTTTGGAGTTTATCAAACATCCAAAATATAGGTAATAACATGCTGATTGCTGGGGGCCCGACTACTTGGACCCCCAACGATCCTTTGAACCAGAGCTCTGAAAAGCCCAATGTGATTGGAGAATGGTGGCGAAGACCAATTGAATGCGGCTCTCGGATGTCTCCAGTGATCCCATTAAGAATGAATGGGTCAGAAGTGCAAATTATTGACCATCGTCCCAACTCACAGAGCTCTTCATAGCCCGGGTCTTCGGTGGTGGCCCCAGTGGTCAGATCTACAGTGATTAGGAAGGGGATAGCTTCTAAACTGAAGAATAACTCTTTAAGCTGGCTATTCACATTAGAGAACTCTTAGTAGAACAATTTTTAGACTGACTGCTATTTCTCCTGACTCCCTCACATGCAGGAGCACTTGGCTTTCCTGAGCACTTCTGGATTCCCTATGAGAGAGCCACTGCAAGAGGAGTTTGCCACTGGATTATTTTGTAGACAACAAATGCATGGGTCGTTGATGTTCCAATGCCCAGATGCTTCTTTCCCATCATCATCTGGGAGTTGGGAGGCCCCCATACACAGATGGTCTGCTAACGTTTATCTACTTTGTAGGGTGTCCTTTACTTGAGTCTCTCCAAAGAGAGCATCTATTCCATATAAATAAGTATAGCTATAGAACAGGTGCAAAGAGAAGATACACTAGCATCTAGCACATTTTTAGAACAGTAGAATCAGATAAAAAAAAAACAACTTTTAGGTATGGATGAATGGACCCGTGAAAGTTTACCAGTTCAGCTTTACATTAGATAAAGTTCAGTTAGGGACCTGTTCTTGACCTGAACTTGATAGAGGAGCCCAGTCAATAATTGGCCATTTCGGCTTTCCGCAAACATACAGCCAGCGAAAAAGAGAGCAAGGGGGCGTTTTTTTTTAGGGGGATACACTACATCCGAAAATGTTTTTTGCCCCAATGAAAGCCATTCAGAAACTGCAAGTGGCTTGCACTGAGCCGAGCAACAAGCGTACCCGAGCACACCAATGCCTTATCGAGTGGTTAGCATACGTACAGCACCCAAACTCCGAACTCGGACACTGAGTATTTTTAAAATTCCGTGTTTGTTACAGTCCCTGAACTTACAGTTTGGGTTCACTCATCTCTAATTTCTACTTACAGGTTAAAAGAGTTGTTCCGCCTCAATATATAAGTCTGTAGTCACTTTATCTGGCTCAAGACTTGTGAATCCTCACATCTCACACACTGTGTGCTGTGAGGATTCGCTGTAGTCCATGTCCGGAACGGCAGTCACGATATGCACACTCCCTGCCAAAAAACAACCAGATGGCTGCGGCCTCGCTCAATACACATGTATTGAGTGAGGCTGCGCCCATCTAGTCAGAATGTGGCCAGAAGTATGCATATTGCATGCTTGTGGTCATATGACCGCAGTTCCTGGCTCTGACGCTGGCGAATTCTCACAGTGCACAGTGCATGGGATGTGAGGATTCACAAGTCTGCAGCCACATAGAGTGAAACACAGATTGACTGAAGTCTTGTTGATTTAGACCAGACAACTCCTTTAAGCATGTCTCTTATATTATGACTGTACAACCATTAATAACGTTCACCTTTATTGCCGATTCACATGCCTGCCTAGGAAGGAAGCCATGTAGGATTATTGTCATTTGCTTAGTAATATCCAGGTCTAGCTCTGTGCACTCATTCTTCTACTCTATCTAATGAGGGTGTGCTGTATACCTATTAGAGGACTAAAATAGCTTAATTGGTGTAGAGTTGGAGCCAACACGAGGTTTTTCATTATATGAGTAACACTGCACACTAACATTCCTCTTCATCCTCCTTTTTAGTTAATTTGGGGCCTTTTTAATATCATATTCTAAGATATATTCATGCGCAGCAGATTTTGTTTTTGGAAATTCTGCAACTGAAATGTTATGTTTATTACCAAAATGTACTAACTTTCTGCTCTTTACAATAAATTAGTCAAACAAGAACAATATAATTATCACATTTAATATAACAAGTGGCTTCTCTACATTACATTCAACACAAATGCCACTTCTAATGACTACAGCTGTCTCCAAATTATTCACTCTCTTCATGACAAGCGCCTCTTCTACTTGGTAGAGCCATTTTGGCTATTTTGACCTGCTGCATAGCCAAAGACCAACTTGTGGCAGCGATGATGAGGAATCTTAGGGGTACTTTGCACACTACGACATCGCAGCTGCGATGTCGGTGGGGTCAAATCGAAAGTGACGCACATCCGGCGTTGCTGTCAATATCGTAGTGTGTAAATCATTTTTGATACGATTGACGAGCTCAAAAGCGTCGAAATCGTACCATCGGTGTAGCGTCGGTCATTTCCATAATTTCGGAAGGACCAATGTTACGATGTTGTTCCTTGTTCCTGTGGCAGCACACATCGCTGTGGGTGAAGCCGCAGGAGCGAAGAACATCTCCTACCTGTGTCCTGCGGCTCACCCCGGCTATGCGGAAGGAAGGAGGTGGGCGGGATGTTTTCGTCCCGCTCATCTCCGCCCCTCCGCTTCTATTGGCCGTCTGCCGTGTGACGTCCCTGTGACGCCACACGACCCGCCCCCTTAGGAAGGAGGCGGATCGCCGGCCAGAGCGACGTCGCAGGGCAGGTAAGTCCATGTGAAGCTGCCGTAGCGATAATGTTTGCTACGGCAGCTATCACCATGATATCGCATGTGCGATGGGGGCGGGTACTATCGCGCTCGGCATCGCAAGCATCGGCTTGCGATGTTGTAGTGTGCAAAGTACCCCTTAGTCTATTCCTCATGGGCAATGGCCTTCAGGTCACTGATTTTCTTTTTTTGATGGTTGCAACCACATTTTTCAAATCAAACCAAAGATTTTTATGGGGTCCAATAATATGACTTTGACGACCACTCCAGAATCTTCCAGGACGTCTGATACTACAGTAAGCCTTTCTGGAGTTTGAGATATGCTTGGGATCAATATCTTGTTGAAAGGTTCACTGATGTCCAAGCTTCAACTTCTTCAATTTTTCTCCTAGGATTTCCTGATACGTGATTGACTCTATCTTGTCATCCACACGCTGCAGGTTTCCAGTGCCAGATGGAGCAAAAGAGCCCCAGAGTATCACCGAGCCACCACCATGCTTCACTGTAGGAAGAGAGATATTTTCAATATACACTTCATTATTCATTTACAAGATATACTGCAGTTCTGTTTCATTGCTTCACAGAACAGAATCTCCAAACTTATGTGGCTTATTTATATGATTTTGCACTTTTGGGTCAATAGAGGTGTACGTCTTAGAGTTGCAGCATGGAGACCATCTGTATTTTTATGTGCCTTAGGCTTCATTCAGTAGTTTGTTTTTAAAGTACATGTTCTGATTTTTTTTCATACTTAGAGTCTATGTTCTGTGCACAGTGTTCATTTTCTTTGCAGATTTGTGTTTGCAAAACAAATCACAGGGAAATGTCTATTATTATCAAAGTCAAGGAACAAAATTACGCATGCAATTCTAAGGGGCTATAAAAATGTCATCTTGTATGAAATTCATTAGCTGTGTAACATTTGTAACATTGTAGCTGCAGGTGAAGCTCTGCAATTTTTCTTTTTTTATTAAACGAGAAAATCATTGATGAAACACTGATGGTAAAAACGGAGACACTTCCTAAACACTGATGAATATCTGATCGAAAACACTAATGAAAATCCATCCATTTGTTTAATGTTTGAGAAAAAAATGGACATGTAAATGAGGACTTAAGCTATGTGCCTAGAGATGCAGAAATGATGCAGAAATATCTTCGTGTGCAGACGTTCAAACTGAAACCTCAGCGTCTGCTGTCAGCAAATCTTGCTGCATGCCTTCTTCAGTCACTTGAAGGTTTTTATACCTGTCTTCTCAGGAATATGGTGGAAGCCAGTGTTGCCAATTTTCATATAACTATTAACTCGTGAACTATGCTTCCAACTGTATCTCTAGGAGCATTCAACACTTTTACCATGTTATATATTATATTTACCTTGCATAATTAAAGGGGTTATCCACTACTCAGACAACCCCTTCTCCAGTATAATATTCCCTTATGTAAACTAAAACCACCTTATATTCACCTCTGTGTCAGCGCCGTTTCAATGATGGGACTGTTGGGGCTTGTGCGATGTTTTGCCATGCGAGCCCTGCAGCTAATCAGCGGCCACTTCACTCTCACTTCCTTCAGATGAAACTGACACTCAGGGGAAGTCAGAGAGCAGCCGCAACTTCCACTTTTTCATGATTTCAGATTTGTTCAAAGGAAGTGAGAGTGAAAAAGCCCATTTGCGGCCACTGATTGGCTGCAGGGCGCATGTGACATAATACGAGACCCTAATATAAAAAGACTGACCAGCACATCCACTGGGTGTGAACAAGTGCATGTTGAAAATTCAACAATGTTAGGAAAGTATGTACAGCAGCACTCTGAAAAGCTAAAATATGTAAACATGATATATAGGAATTTTGGCACTGCATTACTGCTATTGGAAAAAATTAGATACTTGGTTTACAAATTAGCCAATTCATGTAAGCTCAACAGCCAACGACAAGACATACCTCTTTTTGCCAGGACCCTATCCTAATACATCTCTATCTGGGTTAAAGGGAACCTGTCACCAGATTTGGCGACTATAAGCTGCGGCCACCACCACTGAGTTCTTATGTACAGCATTCCAGAATACTGTATATAACAGCCCAAGTTGCAATGCATAACGTAAAAAACACTTTTATATGACTCACCTAAAGGGCGGGGCAGTCTGGTCCAATGGGTGTCGCTGCTCTCAGGTCTGGCTTCTCTTCCTTGCTGCAATCTTCATCCTTCTTCTACGTCATATCTACGTCATCCAAACAGGCCAACATTGCGGTCTTGCACATGCGCACTTTGATCTGCTCTGCTGAGAGTAATCAAAGTACTGTAATGCGCAGGCTTGGGGAAAGGTTGAAGGCTGCCTGTGCATGCGCATTACAATACTTTGATCTGCCCCAAGCAGGGCAGATCAAAGTGCACATGCACAGGACCTCAATACCGGCCAGTGTGGATGACGTAGGATGTGTCATGCACACGGGCCTCAGAAGGAGGAGGATGGCGATCGCCGCAGAGAGGAGGTACTGGACCGGAGAGTAGAGACACCCATCAGACCGTACCGCCACTTAGGTGAATATTATAAAAGTGCTTTTTACGTTCTATGCAGCGGCCTGGACTCTTATATACAGCATTGAAGAATGCTGCATATAAGAGCCCACTAGTGGTGGCCACAGCTTATGGTCGTCAAATCTGGAAATGAGTTCCTTTTTAAAAAACGACAAGTAATGGGCAGGTAGGAGCTAGCGAAATAAACACGCTTTGGCTGGAGGATGGAGTGCTCAGTCAGAAAGGAATGGAATACTAATATAAAAAGACTGGCCAGCACATCCACTAGGTGTGAACAGGTGCTCGCTGAAATTCAACAAAAGTTAGGAAAATATGTACAGCAGCACTCTGAAAAGCTAAAACATGTAAACATTGAATATAGGGACTGCATTACTGCTATTGGAAAAAATGAGATAGTTTACAAATTGGCCAATTTGTGTAAGCCTGACAGCTACTGACAATGCGTACCTCTCTTTGCCGGTACCCATCACCAACATTACTGCAATGGTGGTGGTACAGGAGGGGAGTATAGGGTGTTTTTACTCTAAGTGGAGAATATTGTAATTGAGAATGGGCTGTTTGAATAGTGGACAACCCCTTTAAAAAAAGTTAGATAATAAGCTATATATACACTTCAAGAAAAATATAATTCATCCTAAACAAAACAAGACCTCATATGCCTACCAGTGTAAAAATAAAAAAAAATATAGCTCCTGGAACGTGATGACAAAAAATGTGCTAATTAAAGAGAACCTATCAGGTTCCCCAAACACATGTACAATGGTGCCATTCTGTTTTATATCCCTATTCTGCCATTATTGTGAAGACTGAGGGGAAGATGCGGCAATGCAGGGACTGTCAATCACGACATGAGGAGCCTAACTGTAGCTACTGAGGCCGGATTTGTCTCAGTGAGTAAACGCCTCGCAGACTATTCAGGGTCCTGTGTAGCCAGCAGCCGTATGAAGCTTAACTTTGCACAAATATGTGCATATGTTTAAAATAATGAAAACATGATTTTAATTATAGAATAAAGGTATAAAACATAAATTCATTAGGGGACCTGAAATATTCCCTCTAAAACCCATATTGGCCTGGTCTTTAAGAGGTTAATAATTTTTTAATTTAACATTTGAGATTATTAATGTTGAAAGGGGTTTCTACCTACCTCTGGGGTCATTTTTTTATTTTTATTTTTTACCAAGCTACATGCATTTTGGGGCTAGAATAATATTTGCATTTTGTTGCTTAAAAATGTTACATACTTTGGTTTAGGCTCAGCAAATTCAACTTTGATGTGGTCTATGATCATAAATTGTTGAGATAAACTACAAAAAAAGATATAATCTAAAGATGAGCTCATGGACAGATATTCAGTTAACCCATTCTGCATCTGCAGTCAACCACAGAGTACAACAAAGATGCTATAGAGGGCAAATGGTGGCAAGTTTTTATAAATCACAAATGTAAAAATGGTTTTAAGCAAAAAAAATATATATATTTAAGTAAGAAAAAAAAATGGCCCTCAAAGGTGGACTACCCAGAAAGTCTATATTATCAAATTAAAATTTGGAACAATTTTAAATAAACTGCTGTACTGGGTGCGATTTTGGGTGTTATAGAAGTGTTATAAAGCAATTATTAACTGATTTTATTGATGTAACTGTCAGTTCAGTTCTTATAAAGCCCTTTGCACATTTACGGCCAATTCATCAAGCCGTTTCTATCAGAACTTAGGCACAAAAACTGTTTAAATATTGCAAACCCAAAGTTCGGCAACGAATTAGCAATTTGGTGTTTTTACGCCGGATCCGGTCAATTTCACTACATTTTAGAAAACTTAATAGAGCTTGGACAGGAGGGAGTGGCGCAAAGCCAAATGTAGCCAACAAATTCATCATAATTGATAACACAAAGTGGCGTAAATTACAACAGTAATGTACGCCAGCCTGTGGCGCATGAAAATTGAAAGTGCCAAATTCATTAGAGAGGCACAACTCTCAATGAATTTGGCGCCTCTTACTCTACCTCTCTTTTCATTAAGATTAGTGTGGAGAACACAAGTCCTAATATATAGAGCCTGTAGTTTTTTTCATCCAGGAGATGTAGACACGTTATTAACAACACGTCATAAGGCTTCGTTGATTTACTTTTTCTATGATGGATGATATTTTATAGATACTTTGGGAAGAATAGGCAGAAAGGGTTTGGTCACCCAGATTCATGGAACAGAAACAATCATGCGTTATGTAAGTGTACTTCCTCTAAGGTACAATTATCATAATTGAGGGAAAACTATTTCAGGCAGATTGCATCACAGCCTAATTTATGCTTTGGCACTCCTAGGTTCTTTATAAGCTTCTTTGAAAAGAAAGACATTTAAATCTATCGAACAGACACATTTATTAGCTTTTCTGCTCTGATATAATGTAAGCTCAAGGGAAGAATTTAGAGCAGTAGTCAAAACTAGTTGAAAGGAGAATAATCTGTGGAATGGCAAGTGTTAGATATTATAATTTTATCACTTCTGTTTTCAATAAATCACTGGCATTAAAGGGGTTGACCAGTGAAAACACATTACCATTAATGATGGGCGAGCACTAAAATGCTAGAATGCTTGTTACTTGATTCGACCTGGTCAGACGCAAGCATTATGGAAAATAAATGATTGGGCAGTTCGGCTCTACTCCCACATACAGCCAGCTACAAACATAGTATTTCTGATGGGAAGGAGGGTGAGGTGTTTTTTTTTTTAGAATGCTGTTTTTTCCCCTATGAGAGCGGTTCAGAGAATGCGAGTGGCTCTCCCTGGAGTGCCTGCACACATCTTGCACTGCATCTTGCGATATGCTAATGCCTCTCTGCTGCAAGCGTGAGCTGAGTGTCATGCAACTGTGATCTGTTCTTGAGATCAGATCACGGGTGCAGAGGAGAGGAGAGGGATTAATCTCCAAATCTCCTCCATTGTCAGCCTGTGCGTATATCGCACTGCACTTGGATGTAGCCAGAGATTAGTCCAATGTTTCTCTCGCACCCATAGACTTGTATTGGTGCGAGTGATAGGACAAACACAGCATACAATTAGGGCTGAGGGAAAATTCGCAGATGTGAGCTGCTGTATTGTCTTAAATGGGGCCGAGTGCAATGTGAGATTTTCTTGCATTGCACTCGTGCGAGTCATATTCCAGTGTGACTCCAGCGTTATAGTCGTTGTTTCAAGTTTGAAATATCCGAGCACCTGCCATACTTGACCTAGCTCTGCGAGTACCCAAGCACACCGATGCTCAATCGTGTAACAAGCAGTGTCGAGCACAATTACTCGTCAGTAGTTACCACCTATCCACAGGATAGGTTTTAAACTGGCTGATCAGTGGGTGTTCCACCACTTAGCAGATCATAAACAAGGTACTTTTATCCCCATTAAGCCACGTTGAGTATTTGGTCAGTATTTTACCTCAGTATATGTAGCCACAAGCAGGAGAGGGTAAAAAATACATAAGTGGCGCGCATGTTTCTTTTATACTTTTCCTCTGATTGATCCACTCCTGGTTTTGGCTTACAAATACAGAGGTAAAAAACTCGCCATATACTGTGTCACGATATTGGTGGTGATAGCTGGAGTCCAATAGCGGGAAACAGGGAGAATGCTGGGAGAAGCGGCAAGTACACTGACAAGAGGGAACTCAGGTACAGTCTGGCACTTGTAGTTCCACGGCAGGTGCAGACGATAATCAGGTTGCTGAGAGGCGTACGGGATACAGACTAGGAGGAAGGAACGATCCGGAAAGAGACGGTTCCAGCAAGAGAACCGCAAGCAGGAGCTTTACACAATACTCAAGCAATGAGTGTTAAACCAGGCTGGATATTAAAGACAAACAGGTGGCGAGGGAGGAGCTTATTGGAAGCATGCTCCACTGTCTTGGCTGGGGGCAAAGTTAAGGGCGGGGTAACCAAACAATAGGTAACCAGGGCATTCCTGACACAATGTGTGCACGCGGCCTTACAGTATGATGTGGCTGACTGCTGTTTCTTTTATTATCTTGTGGTGCTACCCAAAAAGCAGGAACCTACCGTGTTTCCCCGAAAATAAGCCCTCCCCAGAAAATAAGACCTCCCAGGAGTTTTCAGGGAAGCTTTAATATAAGACATCCCCTGAAAATAAGACCTAGCCACGGTCAATAATGAAGTGTCATGCAGCAGTGAAAAAGTTAAAGACACTGCAGGACACTTCATTATAGAGGAGGCATGCAGCGTACCTGCTGGGAGATCACAGGAGGATCTGGGAGCCATAGAGATGCCTGGGGCTGGTAAGTATGACGATCCTGGGATGGGGGGACCTGCTTTTTGTGGGGGTAAACTTACCCCCAACCATGTCTCCTCGAGAATAAGACACCCCCCGAAAATAAGACCCAGTGCTTTTTTTCAGGGCAAAAAAAAATATGACAGTGTCTTATTTTCGGGGAAACAGGGTAGTGATCAGCAACTTTCTAGAGAAACAATAAAGGAGTGGTGAAGCATGTAAACTGCCTGTCTATTGTAAGGGCTATAAATCGGACAAGTGCAATGTGAGAAAATCTCGCATTGCACCTGGACTTATGTTAGTCAAGAAGGCAGAGCAGATCTGTGATTTTTTTTTCTCACCTGTATTTGTGGTGAAAAAACCTTACAGCTTGCTGCAAGTGGATTCGGAAATTGGACAAGACTCACCAATTCAAGTCTATGGGAGCAAAAAAAAAAAAAAAAAAAAAAAAAAAAAAAATCGACAAACATCTACACTGGTCATCCATATGGCATGCGATTTTTATGGATACTTAAATACTGTAAAAATAAAATAAATCTTTATATAGCGCTAACATATTCTGCAGCGCTTCACATACATCAGGAACGCTGTCCCCATTGAGGCTCACAATCTAAATTCCCTATCTGTATATCTTTGGAGTGTGGGAGGAAACCAGAGAACCCGGAGGAAACCCATGCAAACACGGGGAGAACATGCAAACTCCTTGCAGATGTTATCCATGGTGGGATTTGAACCCAGGACCCCAGCACTGCAAGGCTGCAGTGCTAACCACTAAGCCACCATGCCTGTAACAAAGAATACTGTAAATGGTCTTGTAAATGATTGTAGAATAATAGCTGTGGAGAAAAAAAATGCGTCATACACATGTACCGCCCCACGGCCTCGGCTGCGGCCGCCGAGCCGCTCGGATCCGTGCTCGCGTTCTACGGGTGGTGGCTCGAGCCTCTCACGGACCCGGGGGTCACGTCGCTCTGCAAGGGGGTTTGGCGCTACACGCGGGGGATGTGGGTATTTAGTTTTGGGATGATTGTTCATGACGCCACCCACGGGTTGTGGTGATTGTAGACACCACCGCTGCCGTGAAGGTACGGGGACTCCCGGGATCGGTGAAGTGGCGCAGCTAGGTGTTGACCCCTCCGTGGGTAGGGGAGGTGGGTACCGGGGCCCGGTTGGCGAGGGCCAGGGTGCAGGGCGCAGTGTTGCGGTGCAGTGCGGTGCGACGCCTGAGGGCACTGGTGTACTCACTCTGATACAAGACACTGGAGGCACTGGTAAACAAAAAAAGGGTGATGAACGGGGCCCGCAGCCGGCTACAGCTTCTCCAGTCTGGTTGGCAATGTCCGCCTTTCTCCTGCACCTGTGTATGTATCTTGACTACTGTGCCTGGGCACTGGTAGTCCGCTCCCCGGCGTATAAGTGTCGTAGGAGCCCGTTTGCCCGCAGATGCTGGCCCCTTGGATCTCTGGCCTTTGGCGGTGGCTCCTATCCGGACGGGTTGGGCTGTTGCATTCAATCGGGACTTAGGTGGGAATGAACCCCTGAGGTCCAGACCGCAATCAGTTGATTTGACCATGGTGGTGGCTTATAGCCTAGTTCGGGGTCTGAGTACCCTGCCTGGTGCTCCGGTATCCAGTTGGCTCCCCGTTTCGGTTCCAGCGGGCCACTACCCAGTCCCGGTCCCTTACGGTTCCACCGGTCGTATTCCCGGTCTCCTGCAGGCGGCCGCTACCGTCTGCCTGACTGATCGGGGGTCCTAGGCTTCAACCCAGGCCCCATACAGAACTGCACTCCTCTCTCTTCCAAACCTAATCTCCAAGCCTTGTGTTTTCCTGCCTCAGGCCAGCAGACTCCTCGGAGGGCGTGTCTATCCGCTAGACTCCGCCCACCTGGTGTGCCTGTCTGACTCTGAGGGAGGCAATTAGGTCTTTGGTTGACTGATAGTACCTTACTGGGGTGGGTGTGTATGTGGTGTGTGTAGTGACCTGTGACCCCTGGATGTCCAGGGCGTCACACACATGCTAGGTGAGAAAAAAAAAATCTCACACTCACATAACACACGGAATACTGAAAGGATTTCACTCGTTCTATTCTCCTGGATAAAAATCGGTTCAACCCCAGCCCAACAGTGATAAATGTTCTCTTTTCTGCTGATGGGCGCATGTCCCAGTGTCCGGACACCCACTGATCAGCAAGTTATCACATGGTTGATGACTTGTATCACCAGTCAACTCCTTTAAAGTCTAATCTATTAAGTATCTGAAGTTAATGTTTCTCTTTAATGTTCTCATAGCATTTCTTGAGGACTTTTTTGAGGGCAGGTCCAATCCGACAAACGCCTGAAAACGTCTTAAAAACACATGTGAGTTTCTTCCTTTTTATATTTATTGAAAAATGACTTTGCTGTTCAAAGTTCAGGTTTTTACAATAGAAGTCAATGGGAAGACTGATATGCTCCACAAAGACACCTGGGTGTTTTTGAGTATTTTGTAAGCATTTTTGAGGCGTGTTCACATTCACAAATGCTAACATTCATTTCTTAACGATTTACAAAAAATTAAAACACCTACAAAACACATTTAACAAAACAAGAAAAAAGAACCAATATCAAAATGTCTACAGAAATCTGCTCTGGAAGCGTTAACAAATCGCTAACAAACGCTTCCGGACAAAACAACATCTGGAATATGCACCATAGAAGGAGCGATTCCTGAGACTGTTTCCACGGGAAAAAAAACACAATTTTTGATTACCCATATAAAAGAAACAAAAACAAAAATGCAAAAAAACACAAGTTTTTGAAGAAACAGCTTCAGGAAACACTCCATATGCAAATGAGTTTTTGAGTACGCATCAAAGTGATAACAAAATGCTCAAAAGAAACTTCCTATTCTTTTCTTTAGAAAAATGATTTAGGCCCTGTGTGCACGCTGCGGATTTACCACGGATTTTGCCGCGGATTTGCTGCAGAAAATGTGTCTAACATTGCTGCAGTCATTCCCCAGCAAATTTTATGGGTTTTAAAAAATGCTGTTTTTTTTATACCCGCGGATTTTCTGCTGTGGAATTAATGAGCATGTCACTTCTTTTCCACAGGTACCTGCGTTTTTTGCCATAGATAATGGTAAAAATCGCGGGGACCAACTTGCGGAAAATCTGCTGTTAATCTATGGTAAATCCACAGCATACCACAGCAAAACCGCAGCAAATTGCGGCAAAGACGCGGGTGCGGTTTTACCGTGGTTTTTTCTGCGGGTGCGGGATTCTTTCAGAGGGTCCGTTTTTTTCTTAAGAAAAAGGCACTTTCTAGTGCGCACATAGCCATAGAGTTCAGTCTTCTGAGTGTCTTTTAAATGTTTAGTGGATGTCACTTTTTTAAGTGTCTCCTGATTCTCCAAACTAGGCACTGTAAAATCAAAGGCTACAAAAATACAATTCAAGGGGAAAAAAAACTCTGCAGAAATGCTTTTAAAAACCCCTCAAGGGTATGTGACCTTGTGTGCATATGTTCCATAACCACTGCAGGAGAAGCTTAAGGCCTTGTGCGCACACTGTTTTTTGCCGCGTTTTTGGGTCCAGTTTTGGTCTCAAAACTGTATGTATTTCCTTCCCCAGCAAAGTCTATTAGATTTAATTTTTGCTGTCCGCACGTTGCGGCTTTTTTTTGGCTGCGTCTTTGTGGTGACCACAAAGATGCAGCATGTCAATTCTTTAATGCGTTTTTTTTTACCATGTTTTGAGCCCTTCCAGTAGAGTTGATTTAAAAAACGCATTTGGCAAAAACGCAGTAAAAAAAAACACAAAAAAATGCAACAAAACGCATGATATTTTTTATGCATTTTTGCCAAAAACACTGCTTTTTTGTGTTCACACCACAAAGATGCAGAGTGCGCACATAGCCGTAGTAAACAAAAACTCCTTCAAATTTTTCCCAAAGCTTATGTGGACACATTGTCTGCTGGTACCCAAGACCCTGTGTACACATACCGAAAGACGGAGAGTTTCCTGAACAGATTTCCAATAGACAACTCAGTAGTTTTGGACAGCTGGAAATAAACAGAGTGTAAACACATCATTTGGAAGAGTTTTTCTTTTCCTGAAGCGTTTCCTGAAGCAGTCTTGAAGAGGTTTGTTTGTTTTTTTTATTTGGAGAGAATTAAGAAGTGACATTGAACCATCAGTTTTGGGAATGCACGCAAATTTTGGAACTGTGGAAACAAGTATATCTGAGAATTCAAAGCACATACAATATTAAATTCCAGTTAATCCCTCAATGGGCCATCTTTAATATCCTAGGGGAGACTCAGCAAAGTATCCCCAGGGGAACAAAGGCGGCACTTTTTATTTGGGCAGCGGCCACTAGGAAAAACATTTTACACCAATGGATAAACTCGAATCCCTCAACTATGGCATTGGTTGACACAAAAATCAAATTTCTGTTTAAAATGGAGAGATTGGAGACACTGACAAACAAGGAAAAATTGACCAGGAAATTTTTTGAAACATGGAGTCCATACATCCAGACACTCCCCATAGACACTAAAGGGGGCTTTACACACTATGATATCGTTAATGTTTTATCGTCGGGGTCACGTTGTTAGTGACGCACATCCGTCCTCATTAACGATATCGCAGCGTGTGACACTTACCAGCGACCTTAAGCGACCTCAAAAATGGAGAAAATCGTTCAACATGGAGAGGTCATCCCAAAACCAAAAATCGGTAATGGTTGATTATCGATGTGGTTCGTCGTTCCTGCGGCAGCACACATCGCTGTGTGTGACACCGCAGGAGCAAGGAACGTCTCCTTACCTGCCGCCGGCCACAATGCGGAAGTAAGGAGGTGGGCAGGATGTTACGTCCCGCACATCTCCGCCCCTTCGCTTTGATTGGCCGGCCGCTTAGTGACGTCGCAGTGACGTCGCTGTGATGCCGAACGTCCCTCCCCCTTGAGGGAGGGATTGTCGGCAGTCACAGCGATGCCGCCGACCAAGTAAGTGCGTGTGACGCTGTTGTAGCGATAATGTTCGCTGCGGCAGCGATCACACGAAATTGCATGCACGACGGAGGCAGGTGCTTTTGCGTACGATATCGCTAGCAATTGCTAGCGATATCGTAGCGTGTAAAGCCTGCTTAAAAATAGTCTTAGATCACAATTTGAAAATACCTCATGGTATCTGCGGGAGGTCATTTGAGGGCACAACTCAATACCATAAAGATCTAGGTTTGGAGAGAGAACACGCAGAAGTGGGGTGGAGGGAGGTTGGGAGTGGGGGGTTGGGATTCGAGGAGATACATTATCTATAATATTGTAGCTTAACATAATCATAATGTATTGTATTATATGATTATTGATTATATGTTTTTGTTATTAAAAACTAATAAAAAGAAGGTTAAAAAAAAAAAAAAGAAGTGACATTGAATTGACTTTTTCTACCTGTGTCTTTTCAAAATCTCTTCATAAAACCAACAGAAAAAGCTAAAAAAACAAAACACCCTCCTCATATTAGCAGCAAAGTGATATCCCATAGAAATGAATAGGACGTTTTCCAAGCATTTTTTAAGTATTCTTTTTAGAAGAATTTTGAAGAACATCTTCTCTGCAAAAAAAACTCCTAACAAGCTCTGCATGAACTTAGCTTAACACCATGTTCATATGGTTTTCTTTTTTCAAAAACCGCTTAAAAAATGCTTGGAAAATTCCTCCTATTTCTAAGGAAAATTATATGCAAAAATATCTGAGCTTTTGTTTGCTTCCTTATAGACTTCTATGGGCTCGGTTGATTTCAGTATAGAAATATGTATAGAAGTAACATTGAGATTCTGTGCATACTTATTAGAGTCCTTTAACATCTATGGGCTCATTTGACTTCAATACAACCGAGAGAAGTCTACAAGAAGCTGATCAGGTACAGACCACAGGAGAACGTGACACAAGAAGGAAATAAAATATACGTAAAGTGCAGACTCAACCTGAAGCAGGATGGACCCTGACTGACAGATCACTCCCTAAAATCTCCCCAGGGTATAAAGGTATTTCTTTATCTCACTAATGGTGCAATACCTTTGTGGGGGGGAAATCAATGACAAAATACAGTTAGGTCCAGAAATATTTGGACAGTGACACAAGTTTTGTTATTTTAGCTGTTTACAAAAACATGTTCAGAAATACAATTATATATATAATATGGGCTGAAAGTGCACACTCCCAGCTGCAATATGAGAGTTTTCACATCCAAATCGAAGAAAGGGTTTAGGAATCATAGCTCTGTAATGCATAGCCTCCTCTTTTTCAAGGGACCAAAAGTAATTGGACAAGGGACTCTAAGGGCTGCAATTAACTCTGAAGGCATCTCCCTCGTTAACCTGTAATCAATGAAGTAGTTAAAAGGTCTGGGGTTGATTACAGGTGTGTAGTTTTGCATTTGGAAGCTGTTGCTGTGACCAGACAACATGCGGTCTAAGGAACTCTCAATTGAGGTGAAGCAGAACATCCTGAGGCTGAAAAAAAAGAAAAAATCCATCAGAGAGATAGCAGACATGCTTGGAGTAGCAAAATCAACAGTCGGGTACATTCTGAGAAAAAAGGAATTGACTGGTGAGCTTGGGAACTCAAAAAGGCCTGGGCGTCCACAGATGACAACAGTGGTGGATGATCACCGCATACTTTCTTTGGTGAAGAAGAACCCGTTCACAACATCAACTGAAGTCCAGAACACTCTCAGTGAAGTAGGTGTATCTGTCTCTAAGTCAACAGTAAAGAGAAGACTCCATGAAAGTAAACACAAAGGGTTCACATCTAGATGCAAACCATTCATCAATTCCAAAAATAGACAGGCCAGAGTTAAATTTGCTGAAAAACACCTCATGAAGCCAGCTCAGTTCTGGAAAAGTATTCTATGGACAGATGAGGCAAAGATCAACCTGTACCAGAATGATGGGAAGAAAAAAGTTTGGAAAAGAAAGGGAACGGCACATGATCCAAAGCACACCACATCCTCTGTAAAACATGGTGGAGGCAACGTGATGGCATGGGCATGCATGGCTTTCAATGGCACTGGGTCACTTGTGTTTATTGATGACATAACAGCAGACAAGAGTAGCCGGATGAATTCTGAAGTGTACCGGGATATACTTTCAGCCCAGATTCAGCCAAATGCCGCAAAGTTGATCGGACGGCGCTTCATAGTACAGATGGACAATGACCCCAAGCATACAGCCAAAGCTACCCAGGAGTTCATGAGTGCAAAAAAGTGGAACATTCTGCAATGGCCAAGTCAATCACCAGATCTTAACCCAATTGAGCATGCATTTCATTTGCTCAAATCCAGACTTAAGACGGAAAGACCCACAAACAAGCAAGACCTGAAGGCTGCGGCTGTAAAGGCCTGGCAAAGCATTACAAAGGAGGAAACCCAGCGTTTGGTGATGTCCATGGGTTCCAGACTTAAGGCAGTGATTGCCTCCAAAGGATTCGCAACAAAATATTGAAAATAAAAATATTTTGTTTGGGTTTGGTTTATTTGTCCAATTACTTTTGACCTCCTAAAATGTGGAGTGTTTGTAAAGAAATGTGTACAATTCCTACAATTTCTATCAGATATTTTTGTTCAAACCTTCAAATTAAACGTTACAATCTGCACTTGAATTCTGTTGTAGAGGTTTCATTTCAAATCCAATGTGGTGGCATGCAGAGCCCAACTCGCGAAAATTGTGTCACTGTCCAAATATTTCTGGACCTAACTGTAGCTATACTTTTAAAAAGGTCATTTTAGACATTGAGATAAGTGACAACTTATAGATCGGTGGGAGTCTGACCGCTGGTACCCCTACTAATAGGCAGAACAAGACTGTATTAGCCTGGTTAGAATGGAGTGATAGTGTGCCATCTCAATCACTGCTCCATTCACTTCCTGTGGGGTTGTCTCAGCTTTTTCCAGCAGCCCTATAGAAAATTAATGGAGCTGTAGTTAATCAAGCACAGTGCCGCTCCATTCTAAAAAGGATAAAAGAGACCTGTTCTGCTGATCGGTGCAGGTCCTAGTGGTTGGACTTCCACCAATCTATAACTTATCACCTATCCAGTGGTTAGGTGACAACTAGAGATGAATGAATCTGCCAAAAAGTTTGGGGGGAAATTTGCTAGGAAATTCAATTTGTGGTGCAAGTATTCTAAACAAATTGATTTATTTAACTCACTTATATGATGCTATTAATTAATCTATCTATGTAATTGGCGCTCACAATCTACATTCAGTATGTCTTTGGAGTGTGGAAGGAAATGAGAGTAACTGGAGGAAACCCACACCAACTTGGGGAGAACCTACAAACTCCTTGCTGATGTTGTCCTTGGTGGAAAATGAACTAAGGACCATAGTGCAGCAGAGCAACAGTGATAACCACTGAGCCACCATGCTTGTCCCTTATCATGCTCTAGTGGCTATGTACCATGACCTTGTATGTATGGAAATGTCCTAGCCTCATCAGAGCTGGAAGTCCTGGCATATAGTGAGGAGACCCAGGGTTTCTCGGCAGCAATGATAAGAACATGCACAAAGGAACATACGGGAGTTGGTGAAGAGCGGAGGCGTTTGAGAGGTGAGTGTACATATTTTTCTATGTTTTAACCTTTTGACACTCCATTACAGTTCAGCAAAAGTGTGCGGAAGTGAAATACAAAAAAAATCCGCATTTTGGTGAATAGTTTTTTTGTAATATTAAATAGAATTTAACTCCAATCAAAATATATTCACTCATCTCAAGAGACAGCTTAATTTCATCAGACAACTCCTTTAATGTTGGTTACAACAATCCTGATATCATGAAATATAGAAATGATCAGACTTTGTGTAATACCTGTAATGCATTCACTATATGGTAAACATAAGTCTATACAATAAAGATACATCTGCATGTTATGTGCACACTTTCACTGTAATCAAATAATCAACTACCGATTATTAATATAATAATATTATAGATAAGAAAACAAAGGTTCCACCGAGATTTGAACTCAGATTGCTGGATTCAAAGTCCAGAGTGCTAACCATTACACCATGGAACCCATCTGATCTGACTGTTAAGCTACTATATTATAATGACAGAAATAATTACTTGTGTCTACCGATGACTCAGTGTAATAATGAACAGGTTATATTGTATTCTGCTTTTACAAGACACTTTGAAGAAAATACTGGATGTTCCCTGTATGGGGAAACTGATCATGTGTCCTCCAGTCAAAAAGACTTCCAAACGTTATTTTAGAGTTGCACTGACCAGAATCCTCTTCTAAAAACTGACTGCCATGAATTAATCCTTGTCTGAGCTTAGAGGGGTTATCCACTACTGGGACAACTGATTCCACATGTTTCCCCCTGTTAAAATAAAAAGCCTATACTCTCCTCCTGTACCGGCGCCGATCCATCGGCTTGGGTTTTCGGGGCTCATGTGATATTGTGAGTCACGTGAGCCTCGCATCCAATCAGCACCGGGTTCCCTCTCCCCGCCTTCGGACACTGGAACAATCAACAGGAAGTGAGTGGCAGCTACAGAACTCACTTCCTGTTGATTAGCTCTTTTGGTCTGAAGGTGGGGAGAGGGAAGCCGCCTGTGATTGGACAGAAAGCTCACATGACGTCACAACATCACGTGAGCTCCGGGAGCTCGAGCCATGGCACCCCTGGAATGGCGCTAGTAGGGGAGGTGATTATAGGCTTTTTAATTTTACTAGGGGGAAACAAGGAATCAGAAGGGGTTGTGCTAGTAGTGGACAACCCCTTTAAACGGTGATGTTCACTTTAATTTATTAGATTTGATGCATATACATTTTTGAACACAACAATTCTGTAATGTAATGTTCCTGTATTGGACATTCTGCTGAAAAAGTCTAAAAACTAAAAAATCAGTCCCATTTTCATATTTGGTAATAGAAGGTTATAATTGCTAGTAACAGCTGATGGTTTATGAAGGTTCAGCAATACTGAGAATGGGAATGACTTTCAGTATTAATCATAAACCAAAGAGAATACTTTATCTGTCCTGATAAGATTTGCTTACAAGGTAGTTTTCATTGGCATGGTTAAAGTTCAAAGAACAGAAAATTGATTTATTGACTACTGCAGGAAAATAGAGAGTAAACCTACATTTATGACCATGCAACACCGTTCACCTTTAGAACATCCATTAATCTTGAGAAATTCTAGGTACATAGGAAATGCTTGGTGCACGTGGAAAGAAAAATTAAAGGAAACCTGTCATTTCCCAAAATTTAATTCACCTAAAGATATAGCGTTAATCTGCAGGCTAATAGCATTACAAAGCTGTCTGACCACCGCAGTGAAAGGGCTGTTACCAGGAGAAAACTTGAATTCCTCCCTGAAGCCGCTGTCTCTCAGTCATGAAGGTGATGCGGGAATGTTTAAAATCACCACTGAGTACACAGTAAGAGTTACCTGTATGTGCGATTAAGTGTTTGTTTTATTCTCTATGGGGCACTATTGCATTTAAGAAGGGGTTTTCTAGGCAGGACAGCTCCTCCAGTACCCATCGTAGGCTCTGTTTGCACTTGACTGTAGTCAGCCTGGGCAATCACATTTGCCAGCTCCTTAGGATTGGTCATCAATATCAGAGAGGTGTAAGTTCAGCTCTTAAGCGGGCTTTACACGTTACGATATTGCTAGCGATATCGTACGCAAAAGCACCCGCCCCCGTCGTGCATGCGATTTCGTGTGATCGCTGCCGCAGCGAACATTATCGCTACAGCAGCGTCACACGCACTTACCTGGTCAGCGTCGTCGCTGTGACTGCCGAACAATCCCTCCCTCAAGGGGGTTGGGACGTTCGGCATCACAGCGACTTCACCGTGACGTCACTAAGCGGCCGGCCAATCAAAGCGGAGGGGCGGAGATGAGCGGGACGTAACATCCCGCCCACCTCCTTCCTTCCGCATTGTGCCTGGCGGCAGGTAAGGAGACGTTCCTCGCTCCTGCGGTGTCACACACAGCGATGTGTGCTGCCGCAGGAGCGACGAACAACATCGATAATCAACCATTACCGATTTTTGGTTTTGGGACGACCTCTCCATGTTGAACGATTTTCACCCTTTTTGAGGTCGCTTAAGGTCGCTGGTAAGTGTCACACGCTGCGATATCGTTAATGACGCCGGATGTGCGTCACTAACAACGTGACCCCGACGATAAAACATTAACGATATTGTAGCTTGTAAAGCCCCCTTTAGTGCCCCCTGACAATCAGCTGTTTGCAGGTGAGTGTACTAGATTTTTTATTATCTACTTTGCATTATTCTAAATAAATAATAAAGGGGGCGCATTGCTCCCAGGAGTGCTATGGATTCTTCAAACAGCTCTTTGGTGCTGAAAGTAGGGAAGAAGTGTTATGATACTGATACCAGAAGTTGTCGCGGGCAAGGGGTAACTGACCACGTCAGCGTCGGTTGCCCGAGGCGCTTGGATCCGGGATCGTGGCTGGGGCTCGAGTGGCACCCAGATCCGGGGCTCATGCAACGGCCCATCGCCCACAACAATAAAAAAAGGGGGTATTTACAGGGGAAGAGTTTGTCAGTGATGCCACCCGTGGGTTGCGGTGATGGTTGGTGTCACCGCTGCTGCCTTGGTATGGGGGTGCCCGGGGCTAATGGAGCGGGGCAGCAAGGTGGAATCCCCTCCATGGGTAGCGGAGGTGTAGTCCTGGGGCCCAGAGGATAGTAAGGGGTTGCAGGGTGCAGTCTTTAGGAATGGACCGGATGGTACCGGTGTACTCACTGTGGTAATAAATCACACAAAGTCCGTATTATAAACCAAGGACAGATGCTGGGAGCCTCTGGAGGGGTGTGCTTGGTCCTGCACCGGGGCTGACAGGGCAAGGGCCCTTCCTCCTGCACTTGTAGTTTCTTGTGTGATGACTTAATCCACATAAAATGGGAGAAGTCTGCTCCCTGTGTTATATACTGTGGGAGCCGTTGCCCGTGAAAACTGACCCGTAGGATCTCTGTGGGCTCTAGCGGACACCCTATCCCCCTCGTTGGGCTTCCATTTCGATCTCTGGGCTACTCGTGGGACAAAATCTGGAACCTTGTTCCCTGCTGGCTAATCAGTAAGGTGCTTGAAGCGATCCTTGCCCTGGAGTCCAGGTACCCCGACTGTGCACGGCCTCCGGACCGGATTCCCGCTGTCGGCACCGGCGGGCTACAACCCTGCCCCGGTCCTCTTAAGGTTTCCCGTGACCGGATCTCTGTCGCCTGTGGCTCTGCTCTGCCGTCTGCCACCTAATCAGCTCAGGTAGTCCGGTAGTCCAGGGGCTCCAACCCCTGACTACTACTTCACTCCACGCTCCTCTCACTTCCTCTCTCCAGACTAATCTGCTGTGTTCCCTCCCCTGACACCTCAGGACCCATAGGTGGGCGTTTCCCATCCACCTAGTCCCGCCCACTGGTGTTTCCCTATTGTCCCGGGGGGGGGGTGACTAGGCTTTTGTGGCTGGTGTTACCTGTGTGTGGTATTGTGTTGGTATGCCAACGAGGATGGAGTCCTGCACTTGGTAGATTTGTACAGTCTCTGTGACAACCTGGTCTTGCCAGGGCGTCACAGATAGTCTATTCTAAGGATAGGCCTTAAATTTTAAATAACTGAAGATCCCTTTAGCTATCGGCTTTGGCTATTCAATAATTTAACAAGACCTATTCTGCAACATTAGATCAGATGGGCCAGCATTTATTCCCACAGGCATGAGCCTTGGGCAATGATGACTCTATTGACAGATAACTAGTTGGACTACTCTTGGAGATTCTCTGTCCCAGTCATCCAGCCATTATAGATTAGCCCACAGTCACTTAGAATCCTTGCTTCCAACACACTAACCTCATGAAATTATTGTTCACTTTCTGCTTTGTATATCCCACCTCTTGAAGGGTTGTCCAACACTGGACCACCCCTTATTAATCGCTCCATGGAGGTGAGAACCATTTTTTAATAATTTGATTCCTCCTGGACCGATGAAACGACTTTGCTACGTTTATTTTTCTCACTTCCATGGGCCAAATTATATGTAATGTATGTCCAGTATCCTATATATATTTTCTGATTGTAATAAATTAACAACTGAAATATTGCCAATGACCAAAATGCATAAATTCATTTCCTATGAACTAACCTTATCCTTAGTATATTTCTTAATGTAAGTCTATGAGAGCCTCTTTCTGAGTCTCAAAGATGCATTTCGAGAAGTGACTTCCAATCTGCCCAGTAAACAATGGAGTGATCCAGCTAGTCAACACTGCAGTTAATTGGTGCAGAAGAGAATTGGAGTGGCACTGAGAACAGTGGAAGACAGTGGCCAGTAGGTATTTTACTACAAACAGAGAACATAAATTAATGATACCATTCCAGTGGTGAATTAAAAAAAATGCCCCTCAGTGGTGCTTTAAAGGTAACCTGTCAC
This sequence comes from Anomaloglossus baeobatrachus, assembly GCF_048569485.1. Lineage (NCBI taxonomy): Eukaryota > Metazoa > Chordata > Amphibia > Anura > Aromobatidae > Anomaloglossus > Anomaloglossus baeobatrachus. Next base: position 750,019,673 of record NC_134353.1, read on the forward strand.
GTCCCATATGCGTTCTGACCTACAAGCAGGAGCATGTGTGGCCTAGAAAGCCCTTCCTAAACTTCCCTGTGTTGTAATAATGTGTATTATGAATGTAAAAAAAAAACCCTTTTGTTGTTTATGTAGCACCCAGGGGGTAAGGGGGATGTCAGGCGCGGAGATCTCGTAGCCTGGTTAATTGGGACCGGGCCGGTGTGGTGGTCTGGGATGTCCCGTTGGCCTGCTCGGCTTCGTGGCCCGAGGTGTACACCAATAAAGAGTGAGGATGATGGTGGTAGTAGTAAGATAAATGTTGTGATGCCACCTGCGGTACGCGGCCAGGGATTAGCCGCCGCTTCTGTCGCTGTCCTCTGGGGTGGATGGTAATAGCAGCAGAGATGGTGTCACTCCCCACAGGTGGAGCAGGCCCCGGGGAGGATGATGAGGGGAGTAGTGATGGCGATGGACTTTGACGCCAAGGCGCGGGGCGCCAGCGCCGGTAATAAGAGTCCGAGTCAGTAGCTGTGGTTCCAGGAGTCTTTACTCACTCTTTGTGCCACTCGCCCAGGTAGTACTGGTGATGAGCCCCGTCGAACACGAATTCCTTCGGAGGTCAGTCCGGTGTAGTACTCGGTGGAAACTCACAGACTAATGGCAGAACATGTAAACTGCCCAAGGCCAAAAAGACTAATGCACTGCCAGGATGCAGCAAGACCTCCATTAAATGGAGATATCACAGGTGCAAGGAAGATGGTAAAATTGCACACTTGTGGCTTGCATAGGTCACTGTTCACACATGCAGGTACACAGTATCTGGTATGCAGCCTATTAGTTACGCCCATCACAGTAGATCTAAGCGGGCTGCGCCAGTACTAAATATGTGCTCCATGCAGGGACAGTGAGTATAATATGCAAGGCCTACCACAAAGAGGCCTGGCTGCATCCTGTATAAAATATTCTGTGCAAAAGAATAAATAAATATATGAGGTATTGGTAGGTAATATGGCCATAGTACAAAAAGCCCACAATACAAGTCACGGATCCTCATTTTTGTGGGTTCCTACACTGATATATCATATATGTATATACAGGGCCAGATTAAGGTTGGTGGGGGCCCCTGGGAAGAAAATCTGGTGAGGGCCCCATAAACGTTAACATTTTTAGCCATAACAGTAGAGCACGAACTGTAGCATTTAGATATAAATCCAATGAACATGTATCTGTGGCGCCTTGGACAAGCCAGGGGCCACAGATAACAACACCTACACACCCCACACTCCCGGTCAGGCACACCGAAGTCAGACAGAAACCCTTGTTGCCTTCCTCCAGGGGCTGATGTCCACACCAGGGGGTGGGCCAGGCGGTTGGCCCCGCCCACCGAGGAGTTCACCGTCCTGGAGGCGGGAAAGGCAGTGAGTTCAGTTTGGGAGTTAAAAGTGGAAGGAAGGAAAGTGGTAGTAGAGCAGACTGAAGTTGGTCCGGGTGTGTGGCCCGGACAGATCAGCAAGGTTGGCAGACGGTGACCGTCTGCAGGAGTGGCCTATTGGAGCTAACCGTAAGTACCGTGGACGGGCGGTGGCCCGGCGGTACCGAACCGGTACGCAAAGAGAAGCCAGCACCATCCGGCAGGGGCTTACGGACCCCGGCAAGGCTAGGAGTCGCCGTGAATTTGCCAAATCCGTTAGCGAAGGGAACCTCCTGGGTTTCCCAGCAGCCAAGTCCCGACAGAAGGCAACAGTCCAACTGAGAGAGGGAAACACAGTCACCTCCAAGGCTAAAGTTCCCAGGGCCAGAGCCTGCGGGCAAAAGGGGCTCCTTCAGCACCCATCCAAGCTGGGGAGCGGGTTACCGGTGGGAACCCATTGGAACCGTTACACTACATAGGTGTAGGGAAAGGCAGTCACCATCAACCTGCCGGGAGGAGAAACACCGCAGCCGTCTGTGGGACCCGTCTATCCAGCCGTGTGTTTTACCGAGAACTGTGTCCTCATCATTGGCTGAGTGAGTACCACCGTGCCGTGCGGCACAGCGCTGCCCCCGCGACCCTGCACCTCGCCAGGCCCCGTAACCCGCCTGCCATCCATCTCTACCCCATCACCGGGCCCCGGGACAACCAACCCCCTACCCACGGAGGGGAGAACTAACATCCAGGCTGCTCCCTGTCATCGCTCCCGGGATCCCTGTCCAGAACAGCGGTGGTGTCACCAATATCACCACAACCGTGGGTGGCGTCACGGACAATAACCAAATCCCCACCCTTTTCACTCACGGGCGAGGAGCGCCGCTCGAGTCCCCGGGATCCGGCCCACCGCTCGAGCCACCACCGAGCAGCAGCAGCCGCAGCAGCAGCGGCCGGACCCGAGCAGTGGGAGAGCGCAGCGTCCCCTCCTCCGCCCGCGACATATCTTATCCTGTTCTGCCACATTCAGATTTACAGTACTACAATACAGATACAGTCCAGGATAACTCACAGCCGTCACTTATACACACAGAACAATACAGATACAGTCCAGAATCACTCACAGCCGTCACTTATACACAGAAAGTAGAGTTACTCACAGATTTTTTTATTCATCCCAATGTTAAGGCAGCCAGGGCCGGCTCCAGGTTTTTGTGGCCCCCGATTGAGTCTCAGTGGGCCCCATCCACATGCAGACACGCACATACACATACAGGCATACGTACATATACATATTTGAAGACAAATTCACAAAAATACATTTAAACAGACAAATATATACACAGTCATATACACTGACTCACATGCAGACACAGATGCATTAGAAGTATTAATATGGAGACGTCACATGCAGCATCACTCACCTCCCCCACTTGTTTCCATCCAGCTCCCCCAGGACATGTGGCTGTGTTGCATGATGGCCATCACTAACAGACATGACTGCACACCGTGCACACTGACACAGCACTGCTGTATATACATCACAGGAGGGGCTGGGGCCTACAATATATACATTACAGGAAGGGCAGGGGGCATAGACTTTACTGGGGGGGGGGGCATAGATGTTACTGGAGTGGCAAACAGCCCTGGTGGCGTACACATTACTGGGATGGGTGGCTTAGCGCTCTGGGGAACCCATATAGTTCTGGGGTGCCGCACAGACTGCTCTGATTCATATATACACACACACACACACACACACACACACACAGCTCTGCTACACACACACACACACACACACACACAGCTCTGCTTCACACACACACACAGCTCTGCTTCACACACACACACACACACACACACACACAGCTCTGCATCACACCACACATCTTTCTTCAGCTCTGCCCTTACCTGCTCTGATGCCATCCTCCTGCTGCTCCGGTGTAGGCCACCATCCTCCTCCTGCTGTTCCGGTGCCGCGGCCACCATCCTGCTCCGGTGAGTCTCTTCTCCTGGCTGCGGTGTCGGTCTTCTCCTCCACGGCTGCGGCGTCCTGCTGTGACGTCCGCAGCAGAGCAGGGAGCAGGCACACCTCTGACCCCGGAAGTCAGGTGCTAGTACTTCCGGGGTCAATCAGCGTCCTGCGCCCGCAGTTTGTTTTTGCGTAGGTAGGTTCCCCCCCCCCCAGGAAACACAGCTGATTTATTAGACTGTCATTACGGAGGGGGAGAGGGTGTGAAGAAAAAAAAAAATTGCTGACGGGTGGCAAGTATGACCCTGGTGGTGGGGGCCCCCTTGGAAGCTCTTTTGGTGGGGGCCCCGGGGCTGAAGCCCTGCCTGCCCCGCCTATAATCCGGCCCTGTGTATATACATAAAAAAAACACCAAAAAGAGGAATAAAAATCCTCCAGAAAGCAGTACTCGGTGGGCCCCTTCCTCCTAGCGCCTTGTGTGTTGGCTCCCCATGGCTTAAAGGCTCCCCCGGGTCCCTGTTACTAGTGGGTAGTGCCCCCCATGTTTGAAGGCAATGTTAAGACCTTACCTTAGCCCAGTCCCCAATGGGGAGGGCAACCTGGTTGTGTATTTGAGTGTGTAAGTGGTGTAACCGGTACCGACCTCCTCTGGATCCGGGTTAAGCACTACACCTTAAATGAGGTGCAGTACTCTGTGGCGACTGAAGCCTCAGGGGCACCACACTTACATGTTCCCTATGTAAATACAATAGGCATTAGCCCCCTGGGTGTCGCATCGCCCTGTGGGCGTTTGCTTACTTTCCGTGGTATCACGCCCCTGTCCGGGCGCGTGCGTGCTTACCATTCCCGCAGCCTTCTTATCCTAGTGCTTGCTTCTCGGCTTCAGATGCGCTCTGCGCATGGTCGGAACTGCAGGAGTCTTCTGAGCATGCGCAGAGCTGGTCTGAAGTCTAGAAGTAAACAGCCGGATAAGAAGGCTGGAGGAATGGTAAGCGCACACGCGCGGGATCTGAAGGAGCTGACGGTAACGTCACTCATGAAAATCCATGGTGTCATGCCCACAGGGGCATGATACCACGGAAAGTATGCAAGCGCCCAAAGGGTGATGCGGCGCCCAGGGAGCTAGATGCTTATAGTTGATTCTCACCCAGAGCTTCATTTTTAAGCCTGTAACTTGTAAACTGAAATCAATGCATTTCCTTTTCTGGTTCAACATGTAGAAGGAGCTGGTTCTTTTTATTTGCATTCCAGGAATGCACCAATCAATATACAGTAATTTAATACAGCAAATAATAACAGTATTTCCTTAATCCAGAGACGACCAAAGCATTTACTATAGGAGCATAGCTATGGTGTGTACGCATACCGTAAGAATAAGCAACATCAGAAAAGCTCTGGGCTAAAAAAATATATGAACTCACAATCTGTGCACAAATAAAAGGAACATATTTACATAATTACTCAGCCTTTTATGCAGAATAATTCTATATTTAGAGTCTACTTTGAATTATAACTTACATTTACACTTTTAATTTGTATTTGCATTGTTGAACTCATAGTGATAATTTTATTTTGAAACATGGTTGTCCAGTCTTATGATGAAAGTCTTCAGTCACTGTATGTGACTACAGACTTCTAAATCCCTAAAGTGTGCACACCACTTGCTATCAGGATTCAATGCTATCAGCATTGGCTAGCGATGTCCAGCGCAATAGCACCTGCTCCAGTTGTATGTGCGATATCTGGTGAATGCTGCCGTAGCGAACATTATTGCTACGGCAGCTTCACACGCACATACCTGTGCTACGACGTCGCTGTGACTGACAAACAATCCCTCCTTCAAGGGGGAGGTGTGATTGGCGTCATAGCGACGTCACCACGACGTCACTAAACGGCCAGCCAATAGAAGCTGAGGGGCGGAGATGAGCGGGACATAACATTCCGCCCACCTCCTTCCTTACGCATTGTCGTCAGGACGCAGGTAAGGAGATATTTGTCGCTCTTGCGGGTTTACACACAGTGATGTGTGGAGCTGCAGGAATGACAAACAACATCGTACCTGCGGTCGAGCTGACATTATGGAAATGAACGACGTTACACAGATCAGCGATATTGTACGCTTCTGTGCTCGTTCATTGTCGCACCTAGGATTTACACGTTGCGATGTCGCTACCGGCGCCGGATGTGCGTCACGACGTGACCCCGATGTTATATCAGTAGCGATGTCGCAATGTGTAAAGCCCCCCTTACTCCCCCTCTCAGGGCGGACCAGAAAACACAAAGACAAAACCCCACAAAATAACACGGAAAAGGGAGAATAGAAACTCGAACACACAACACTCAACACAAACACAGGAGAGTTAATGTGTACTGGGGAGTAACGAAAAAGGGTAGGAAGAAATGCACAGCAGCGAAATGCTCACATCATTCAGTAATGCATAGTGATGAGCGAGCATGCTTGTCACTACTCGGTACTCGCACGAGTATCGCTGTACTCGGGCTGCTCGGCGGGGACCGAGTAATCTCGCGATACTCGTGCTGTACTCGTGGTCTTCATTTCTGCATGTTGGCGCTCTTTTGAGAGCCAGCCCTCATGCAGGGATTGGCTGGCAGACCACTGCAATGCCACAGCCCTGTTAGTTGTGGAATTGCAGTGATTGGCCGGCCTGCACAGCATGACCGAGCCTTTATATCGGCCGGCGCGCTGTGCTCTGCTCACAGCTATTCAGACAGTCAGTGTAGGGAGAGTGTCGCTGATTCAGGGAAAGCTTTGCGGCCCTTTATAGCTTTTTCAGTTGCAGGGCTGCAAACAGTGTGACCAAAAGTCCTTCTCAGGACTATTCTAGTTGTATACAGGCAGGCAGGGTATAGTCAGGTCGGAGTACAGTAGCAGAGTCCTTCTCAGGACTACTGTTGCTATATACAGGCAGGGTATAGCCAGGTCTGAATACAGGCTAGTGACCAAAAGAGTCCTTGTCAGGACTATTGTACCAGTATACAGGCAGGCAGGCAGGCAGGGTAGTGGTGACCGTATACCAGCCTTCATCATATCTGGGGCTGGTGTACACAGTGTAAAACAGTCCAGATAGTGTCTGACTTGTCTGTAATTGTCGCTCCCCAAAAAAACCTGTTAGGTTATTATTGCGTCCGTGCTTGGTTTTTAAAACCGCACGTGTGTGCCTGTTGGTGGCAGCGTACAGGTGCACTTGTGTGCAATTTCCACACACTTTGATATAACGCACAAGTAGTGAATATACACGTCAGCAGTGCACAGCATTGCAAAATGCGCAAGGGCATTGGCAAGGAACAAGGAAGTGGACGTGATGGTGGTGCAGGCAGAGGCCGAGGTCGTGGGCAAGCTCTAATTTCGCCACAACAAAGGGCCACATCTAGTCGCTCGCACGTCCTGTCCCAAATTCTTGGGGACCGCAGCAGTACACCGCTCTTGAACCAAGACCAGTGTCAACAGGTTGTTAGTTGGATAGCAGATAATGCTTCCAGTCAGATTGGCACCACCACAAACACTCTGTCTTCCACACGGTCAAGTGTCAGTAGCCGTGATACTGCACCGCACATTTCTGAACCTGATCCTCCTTCCTACCACCAGGCTGAGTACACGTCCTCCTCGGACATTAATGATCCCACACTTGGACACTCGGAAGAGCTGTTCACGTTTCCATTCACACATTCTGGCCTCTCGCCAGCTCATATTGAAGTGGGTCATGAGGAGATCGTCTGTACAGATGGCCAAATATTTGAGCAGCCACGTTCTCACGAAGTTGGCAACGTGTCTCAACAAGTGGTGGACGATGATGAGACACAATTGTCAGCAAGTCAGGAGGAGGAGCAGGGTGCGGAAGAGGAAGACGACGTGGTGGATGATCCAGTAACTGACCCAACCTGGCAGGAGGATATGCAGAGCGAGGACAGCAGTGCACAGGGGGAGGGAGGCGTAGCATCACAACAGGCAGTAAGAAGCAGGGTGGTGGCCCCAGGCAGAAGTCAGGCAACCGTTCCCCGGAACAACACGACGACACAAGGTGCCTGTACAAATGTTAGGTCTTCCCGAGTCTGGCAGTTTTTTAAGTTGGATCCAGATGATTCAAAAAAGGCCATTTGCAACACCTGCCGTGCCAGCATCAGCAGGGGTACCAAAACTAGCAGCCTGACCACCACCAGCATGATCAGGCACATGTCAGCCAAGCACCCGACTTTGTGGGAAGTACAACAGAGTCGAGGAGCAGTGCTTGCTGATGTCACTGCTACGTCTTCGCTGGTTGTGCATGCGAGCCAATCCTCTGTCCATGCTGCCTGCGAACAAGCCTCCTCCACTCCTGCACCTGCAGTTGCCTACGCAGAAAGAACACCATCATCAAGCACGTCCTTGTCCCAGCGCAGCGTTCAGTTATCCATTCAGCAAACCTTTGAACGCAGGCGCAAATACACTGCCAACACCCCACATGCCACAGTTCTAAATGCTAACATTTCGCGACTGCTTGCGCTGGAAATGTTGCCTTTTAGGCTGGTGGAGACTGAAGCATTCCGTGACCTGATGGCGGCAGCTGTCCCACGTTACTCGGTCCCCAGCCGCCACTATTTCTCCCGGTGTGCCGTCCCCGCGTTGCATAACCACGTGTCACAAAACATCACACGTGCCCTGAACAACGCTGTTTCACCCAAGGTCCACCTAACCACAGACACGTGGACAAGTGCTTGTGGGCAAGGCCGCTACATCTCGTTGACGGCACACTGGGTTAATATTGTGGAAGCTGGGACCCAGTCTGAGCGAGGGACGGAACACGTCCTTCCCACACCAAGGTTTGCAGGCCCTACCTCAGTCAGTGTTTCACCCACACTCTACAGCTCCGGAATGTCATGCTCTTCAGCCTCCTCCTCCTCCTGCGCATCCTCATCCACTGTGCCCTCCACACCAGTCACAAGCTGGAAGCACTGCAGCACTGCCTCGGCGAAGCGGCAACAGGCTGTGCTGAAGCTAATCTGCATAGGTGACAAACCCCACAATGCAGAAGAGCTGTGGACAGCTCTGAAACAGCAGGCAGATCACTGGCTCACACCTCTGAACCTAAAGCCAGGAAAGGTCGTGTGTGACAATGGCCGGAACCTGGTGGCGGCTTTGAGGCGAGGCCAGCTGACACATGTTCCATGCGTGGCCCATGTGCTCAACCTCGTGGTTCAGCGGTTTATAAAGTCATACCCAGAGCTGTCTGATCTACTGGTAAAAGTTCGCCGCCTGTCTGCACATTTTCGAAAGTCACCTACTGCTTCAGCCGGCCTTGCCGGCTTTCAGCGCCGTTTGCATCTTCCGGCTCACAGACTGGTGTGTGATGTCCCCACGCGTTGGAATTCAACTCTGCACATGTTGGTCAGGATATGTGAGCAGAAGAGGGCAGTTGTTGAGTACCTGCATCACCTAAGCCGTCGGGAAATGGGTCAAACTCCACACATAACACCTGAGGAGTGGAGATGGATGTCAGACCTATGTACCATCCTCCAAAACTTTGAGGACTCCACCAAGATGGTGAGTGGTGATGACGCCATTATTAGCGTCACCATACCGCTACTCTGCCTTCTAAAACGGTCTCTGCTGAAAAACAAACATGATGCATTGCAGGCGGAGCGCGATGAGTTGCAGCAAGAAACAGTAGTGGGTGTGGGTGATAACACACAGCCCAGCCTCGTCTCATCACAACGTGCAGTGGAGGACTATGACGAGGAGGAGGATGAAGACATGGAGCAACTCTCCGGCCAAATTGAGGATATGACATGCACACCAGTCATATCCTCGGTTCAGCGTGGCTGGCCAGAGGACAGGGTAGATGAGGAGGAGGAGGAGGAGGAGGACAGCATGTTCAGTCATCTTGTTGGTCAGGCTACTGAAGTCCTGGCTGTTAAGAGTCTGGCGCACATGGCTGACTTTATGGTAAGCTGCCTGTCTCGTGACCCTCGCGTTAAGAACATCTTGGCCGACAATCATTACTGGTTGGTAACACTGTTAGACCCACGCTACAAGGAGAACTTTTTGTCTCTTATTCCCGTGGAGGAGAGGTCAACCAAAATGCAGCAGTTTCAGAAGGCCATACTCACGGAAGTAGGCAAAGCATTCCCCTCACAAAACGCTAGCGGCATAGGTCATGAATCAGTGGACAACCGAGGCGTACAGCCGAGAGAGGCACAAGTCCAATCCGCCAGAGGTAGGGGAACAGTCTTTAAGATGTGGGACAGTTTTCTCAGCCCCTCACGTACCACAGCCCCTGAGGTGCGGGGTAGTGCCACAAGAAATCCTAAGTTTGCCCAGATGCTGAAGGAGTACCTTGCAGATCGAACAACAGTACTCCGACATTCCTCTGTGCCTTATAATTATTGGGTATCCAAGCTGGACACGTGGCATGAATTGGCTCTCTACACCTTGGAAGTCCTGGCCTGCCCTGCTGCTAGCGTTTTGTCAGAGCGTGTTTTTAGTGCCGCAGGTGGAATCATTACAGATAAACGCACCCGCCTGTCAACTGAAAATGCTGACAGGCTGACTCTGATCAAGATGAACAAGGGTTGGATTGGGCCAGACTTCACCACACCACCAGCAAATGAGAGCGGAATTTAAAGTTTGCCATGTACCTCCACTCACCCATGGGTACACACTTCTGGACTTTGGATAATCGCTGGACTCCTCCTCCTTCTCCTCATGCGCCACCATGATGATGACCGTTACAAATTGCAATACTTAGGCCTTTGTTTCAGGTATACCCCCAGTGGTAAATTTTTTCGCCCATTCTTTGCAGAATGGACATTACAACGACAGGAGACCCGCTCCTTTGCAATGGGAACAATGTTTTGAGGCCCTCATGCACGTCTCTACCCAGGGACAACGTGGAGCCTCCCAATTTTTGGCTGCCCTGCCTAAGGGCTATACTATAATACACCCACTTCCTTAAAATGGACACTTAATGTTTTGAGGCCCTCATGCACGTCTCTACCCAGGGACAACGTGGAGCCTCCCAATTTTTGGCTGCCCTGCCTAAGGGCTATACTATAATACACCCACTTCCTTAAAATGGACACTTAATGTTTTGAGGCCCTCATGCACGTCTCTACCCAGGGACAACGTGGAGCCTCCCAATTTTTGGCTGCCCTGCCTAAGGGCTATACTATAATACACCCACTTCCTTAAAATGGACACTTAATGTTTTGAGGCCCTCATGCACGTCTCTACCCAGGGACAACGTGGAGCCTCCCAATTTTTGGCTGCCCTGCCTAAGGGCTATACTATAATACACCCACTTCCTTAAAATGGACACTTAATGTTTTGAGGCCCTCATGCACGTCTCTACCCAGGGACAATGTGGAGCCTCCCAATTTTTGGCTGCCCTGGCAAAGGGCTATACTGAAATAGACCCACTTCCTTACAATGGGCACTTCAGGTTTACAGGCCATCATGCACGTCTCTACCCAGGGACAACGTGGAGCCTCCCAATTTTTGGCTGCCCTGCCTAAGGGCTATACTATAATACACCCACTTCCTTCCAATGGGCACTTCAGGTTTACAGGCCCTCATGCACGTCTGTATGCAGGGGCATTGGTGAACCTCACAATTTTGGACTGCCCTGGCAAAGGAAAATACTACAAAGACTCACTTCCTCAAAATGGGCACATTAGACTCAAGAGGCCTTCATGTACGTCTCTTCTCAGGGACATCGGAGTGCCACACAATGTTTTCACGTAAAATCTTTCATGTATTAATCTCAAAAAGTAACATACACCAGCTCTATCTCACTATTGGGTATGTGCCCTTAACATTTCCGCCATGAAAAATCATTTTGGGGTCATTTTGGAAGGTTTTCTGGTGAGTCCGTAAAAATGGCGTAAAACGCGGACAAAATTGTTCACAGCTGTGACTTTTCAGTGATAAATGCTTCAAGGGGTCTTCCCCATGCTGTTGCCATGTCATTTGAGCACTCTTCTGAGACTTTTGTGACATTTTTAGGGTTTCTCCATGCTGCCGGGGGGTCATTTCACAAAAATACTCGGGTCTCCCATAGGATAACATTGGGCTCGTTGCTCGGCCCGAGTACACGAGTATCTTGGGATGCTCGGCCCGAGCTTCGAGCACCCGAGCTTTTTAGTACTCGCTCATCACTAGTAATGCAGCATGGATCATCATGAACAGATGAAACACCAAAACCGGGATCGCAGAAGCTATCATCAGCACAAACAGGAAGGAAGCCGTGTACTAAATAGGGAGGAAACAGTTGCACTTGGCAATCAGCAACCTGAGCATTTAGGTCTTTCTCTGCTGTGGCTAAACAAACCAGAAGCCTCAGGTTGCTTGTCAGACTCTGTAGTGTGACCATGCCAGCAGATGTGTGCAGATCTGAACACCGCATGACAGTGCTGCTCTATTTCCAGCTTTACTGATCTGAGCTGGCAACAGAGAGTGCGCTGTCACTGTGCAAATCATAAAATGACAGAGCGCAGGGCCAGACCAGCAACTGAAATGAGTGTCACTGAGGATGCTAGATTTCAAGGAGAAGGAAAAGACTGGTAGTGACTGCAGCCTCTGCCCCCTGATAACCATACGTTTCAGGGAGGGGGGCAGAGGCTGTGACAGTGACCTCAGCCTTTGCCTCCTGATATGCAAACAAAGCGTCATCAGACAGGTAGCAGCAGAAAAACAGGAACTGTAGTTAAGGAAGGGTAGGGAATATTTAATGCAGCTATTTTAGAAATTAGTTCAGACTGGGGCAATAAATAGATAGGGAATTACTGTAACATCCTCCTCTGTGGCCTCCCTGCCAACACGCTCGCCCCTCTCCAGTCCATCCTTAATTCTGCTGCCCGACTGATCCACCTCTCTCCTCAATACCACCCCGCTTCTCTCTGCATGTCCCTCCACTGGCTCCCAATCTTCCACTGTATCCAATTCAAACTAACACTGACCTACAAAGCTGTGCATAATCTGTCTCCTCCCTACATCTCTGAACTAATCTCCCACTACACTCCAACACGTTACCTCCGGTCCTCCCGAGACCTCCTTCTCTCCTCCTCTCTCATTCGCTCCTCACGCAACCGACTCCAAGACTTCTCCTGAGCATCCCCAGTCTCCTGGAACTCGCTGCCTCAACACGTCAGACTATCCCCTACCCTTGCAAACTTTAAATGGAACCTGAAAACCCACCTGTTCTGAAATGCCTACAATCTACAATGAACTCGCTGCCGCCCGACCACCGAGCGGAGCTGCCGCCCGACCACCGTGCGGAGCTGCCGCCCGACCACCGTGCGGAGCTGCCGCCCTACCAACGTGCGGAGCTGCCGCCCCATCTACACCCCACCTACTGTCTCCTCCCCATAATCCTATAGAATGTAAGCCTGCAAGGGTAGGGCCCTCTTCCCTCTGCACTAGTCTGTCTACTGTAACTTGTATATGTATTTTGTATGTAACCCCCTTCCACCATGGAATTAATGGTGCTCTATAAATAAATAGTAATAATAATAATAATAATTAGATTGAAATTTCTGCAGCCTTTGGACAACAGTACAAGCACAGTGGATGGGATTTATAGAAATCCTGTACCCATTGTGCTTGTTTTTCCTGAAGCATGAGCTGACATGCGGTACGGCTTCCCAAGCCACATCATGTCAATTTATTTCTGCAGAGCCATGAGTGTTTTCTGCAGGGAGAACAGAGTGAAAGACTGCAGTGGCCCAAACCCTGATCGTGTGCACGAGCATCTGTGGTCTCCTGCAGACAGCACTCACAGCCCTGCAGAAGAAGACATGCTGTGTCCAATACACAGCATGTCTGGATTGTGGGCACGTAGCCTAATACCGTGTTTTTCCAAAAATAAACCCTCCCCCAAAAAAAAGCCCTAGCAGGGATTTTCAGCATTTTCGGAACAAGGCTTAAATATAAGCCCTCCCCCGAAAATAAGCCCTAGTCGCGGTTCAATAATGAAGTGTCCGTGCCGCTAAAAAAGTTACAGATACTGCAGGACACTTCATTATAGACAGCGGGCACTCCGCAATCACACTCACCAGACGCCGAGCAGAGGACCTGCAGTGATCACACCGCCACACACATCAGATCTCACACACACACATATCCGATCTCTCACACAAACATCGAATCTCACACACAAACATTCGATCTCACATACACACATCCGATCTCACACATACACAATCAGATCTCACACACAATCAGATCGCACACACAAATATCCGATCTCACACACAAATATCCGATCTCACACACAAATATCCGATCTCACACACAAATATCCGATCTCACACACAAATATCCGATCTCACACACAAATATCTGATCTCACACACAAATATCCGATCTCACACACAAATATCCGATCTCACACACAAATATCCGATCTCACACAGAATCAGATCACACACACAAACATCGGATCACACACAAACATCGGATCACACACACATCGGATCGCACACATACTCACCACATCCAGCGACTGCGATTTGTTCTGGCTGGCAGAATCCTGGGAGGCTGTGCAGTGGAGCACAAGGACCTGCCGCAATGCTTGTATGCCGCTCCTACAGTGGTCGAACCGCTCGTATCCAGGGGACGTTCCGGCTGTGGCTCGAGGGTCTCCGGACCCGGGGGCTCGCGGCCACTCTCAAATGAAAAGGGGGGGCTATTTACAGGGGAGAGAGTTTGTGACGCCACCCGTAGTTTGCGGTAAGGGGAGTACCACCGCTGCTGATAGGAGTACCCAGGGGAGATGGAGTGGGGGCAGCCAGATGACGTTTCCCTCCATGGGTAGAGATGACCCCGGGACTCCAGATGCTGGGACGCTGGTGGAAGGGAGCACAGGGCTAGTGGAAAGCAGGGGAGGATCATGTACTCACTCAGGCGGCATCAGTGATGAAAAGCAGACGCTGACAACAAGGTAAACCAAGTCTCTTCGTGCCGCTGCCCTCTTGGGGGAGCCTGTCCGGGTATCCGTCCCCTATAGTACTGCCGGGTGATCCGGAGCCTGCCTCCATGCACAAATTAGAAGTGTTCTGGTGGCCCGTTGGCATAAAGCTATCCGGGCCCCGCTCCCCACTGTTGGGAGAGGAGCTGTGCTCTCAAGAGCTCACGCTTGGGATTTCTGTGGGCTGCATGGGTCGGAAAGCCCTATCCCCCTCGTTGAGCTAGTGCCCCTGATCTCTGAGCTTCGTGGGGACAGTCCATAAAGTCACTATCCTCCGCAAGTTAATTGCTGGGTTGCCTGGAGCTACTCCCTGACCTAGGGTCCAGTACCCCGTCGTGATTTCGGTCCCGGACCAGTGATTAGGCTCAGGCTGCTGACAGTCCTCCGAGACCAGGTGTAGGCACCCAGCCTCAATCCCCTGCGACCGGGTCTCCGACTCCTCCGGGCCCAGACCACTGTCTGTTACCCAACCTCTTACTCCCCGGGAGCCACACACTCCCCTAGCTCCTCACTGCTTGAAGGCTACCACTCTTTCTGTCTCACTTCCCTCCCACCAGTCTGCCTGACCCCTAGGTGGGCGGCCCAATTTCAGCTCAGTAGCCCACTGGTGTGTCTGACAGGGTGTGGTGTGAGGTGTGGTTGGGATTTGGATGCTGATGGAGGCAGTACTACAGGTTAGGAACTCAGAATTATGGGGGGGTTGAGTCCTGCACTAAGAAGTAAAGAGCGTGCAGTACCCTGTGATGCCCTGACTAGTCCAGGGGCGTCACACTTGCTTACGGGACCTACGGACAGACACGTGACTTCCTCCCATCATTCCCTGCGGCCGGAAGTATTCGGTGACGCTGGATGTAATGTGTGTGTGTGTGTGTTTGTGTGTCAGCGTCAGCCAGCAGCAGGGGACGGCAGCGTGCAGCACCCACTGGAGATCACAGGGAGGACCTGGGAGCCACGCAGACGCCGGGTCTGCTAAGTATAAGTCTCCTAAGAAGTGGGGTGTCAGCTTTTTTTGGGGGTAAACTTACCCCCAACCAGGTTTCTCCAAAAATAAGACCTCCTCCAGCCTTAGTGCTTTTTTTGAAGACAGTGTCTTATTTTTGGAAAAACACGGTAGTAAAAATTGCATCTGTTCTGTGCTTTGCATCCATTCCTGATTTTGGCTTAAGGTGGCTTTACACGCCACGACATCGCTAATGCGATCTCGTTGGGGTCACGGAATTTGTGACGCACATCCGGCCGCTTTAGCGATGTCGTTGTGTATGACACCTATGAGCGATTTTGAATTGTCGCAAAAACGTTCAAAATCGCTCATCGGTGACATGCCCCCCCAATTCCCAATTATCGTTGCTGCTATAGCTATGTGTGACGCCACTGGAACGACAAACATCTCCTTACCTGCGTCCACCGGAAAAGGAGGAAGGAAGGAGGTCGGCGGGATGTTCCGGCCGCTCATCTCCTCCCCTCCTTTTCTATTGGGTGGTTCAGTGACGCTGCTGTGACGTTGCTGTGACGCTGAACGAACTGCCCCCCTTAGAAAGGAGGCGGTTCGCTGGTCACAGCGACGTCGCTGCACAGGTATGTGCGTGTGACGCTGCCGTAGCGATAATGTTCGCTACGGCAGCGAACACCACATATCGTGCCACTGACAGGGGTGGGTGCTATCGCACGCAACATCGCTAGCCGATGCTAGCGATGTCGCAGCGTGTAAAGCGGCCTTTACACTGGCCCCTTAAACATCATATATCCCTGCGTGCATGAATAATTATAGCAATACAAATAATAGATATGTGTACCTAGTATTCAATATACTAATGTATAATTTAGCAACCCTATAATAGATTTACTCTTTTTAAATATATATTATATATTTTATATATCTTCTCAAGCTTGAGAAAGGCTCAACACTGGAGCCAAAATGTAAATATTGGGTAATATAGAACCATTAAGTAAATTTACAGTATCTGTATCGGCACTAGATTCTCACTAAACGCTTGATTTTTTTTTTTATCAGGGTGGATAACAGCATAGGCAATAAGTGGGTCACAGAGTGATTAGTACAGTAACAGAAGATTAGGGTGTGTTTCGTATTAAATGACCTTGTTCTGTGTGCACCAAAAAGCTGCAGACAACTGCACAGAAACACCTCTATACGCAAACATGACATATAGAGGTATTTATGGTATTTTGTGCCGTACAATCTAAATACTTATAAATATCTTGTAATTAAGTAATCAAGTGTGCAGAAGCCTGGTTCTGGATTGACTATTGTATGCAAAGGAAGACCTTCATAACTGTACAAATAACTAAAACTCTTCAGAAGGTAATGAATTCTTAAAAGGAACCAGTCAGGTCCGATACACAAAAATCACAAAGCCCCATAAGAAAAGTTATAAGTGGGCCCCCAACCATCTAATATACTGTATATATTTGGCAGTCATATCTCTCAATCTTCTTTTATAAACCAGGGGGGACATGTTCTGTGGCACAAACACAGTAATTATGTTTTTGTTAAAGCCCCAGTGTGATGCCCCTAAAGACCCCACCATAGTATGATATCCCCATACTCTCCCTCCATATCTTGATCTTTTTCTCAGATATTCACTTTTGAGTTTCTATTTACTATACCAGTGTCGAGGTGGACACATAATAACAAGGTTGTTGTATACATTGTTTGTTTTATTTCATTATACTCATCTTCATGTCCAGCACTTACCACTTTAACATCTATTCGTACATATGAAAGTGTAGAAAGTTGCTATTGGTATCCTAATTATTAGGCTGTTAGATAGCACAAACTTAAAGCACCACTCCAGTGTTTGCTTTTTCAAGTTCACCTCTGGAGTGGTGCTTTAAATCTAAGATCCCTGCCCTTTGTGTTGTACTCACCCTTTGGCAATATATTTTTTTCTGGCTTGTATGTTAATAAACATGTGATGCCCTGGACTAGCCAGGTATTCACAGATAGCACCCCTCATAACACCAGTCCCACACAAGGTAACACCAGCCAACCACATTAAACCCTAGTCACCTCCCGCAGAGCTTGATGGACACACTAGGGGGGCGGAGCCAGGCGGTTGGCCATGCCCACCGAGGAGTTCGGAGGGCCTGAGGCAGGAAAAGAGTTCAGTTACAGTTTAGTCTGAGTGGAGTTCTGTGTGTTAAGCAGTGGAGGAGGTCAGGCCTGTGGTACAGGCCTGTGACAGACTGACAGGTGCCGGGGTCGGAGCCCTGGTACCTTGGCTAGGAGGCATACAGTGGCCTAGCCTGCAGGAGTCGGGAAGACGGCCCGGTGGAACCGTGGTGGACCGGGACAGGGTAGTGGCCCGCTGGTACTGACCTGGGGAACCGACTCGGAAACCAGAGCACACAGGGGGGTACTCAGACCCTGAAACGAGGTCCAGAAGCTACTGGATTGAGTTAATCAACTGATTGCGGTCTGGACTTTAGGTCCTTTCCCACCCAAGTCCCGACTGAAGACAACAGCCCACCGAGGGGGATAGAAAGCCACCGCACAGGCAGAGAGATCCCACGGGCCAGCGTCTGCGGGCAAACGGGCTCCTCCAACATATACAAAGCCGGGGAGCGGACTCCCGTCGCTGAAGCGCAGGAAGTCTACACATACATTATACGTTGCAGTAGAAAGGCAAAGACCACCGAACCGGGTGGGGGACTAGACGCAGCCGGCTGCGGGCACCGACTACCATCAATGTTCATCAGAGACTTGTGTGTGTCAATAACAGTGAGTACAACAGTGCCATCCGGCCGCGCACCCCCTGCACCGCCCAGCTACTCTTTCCAACGGGACCCGGGGCCATCATCCCTGCCCACGGAGGGGTTAACATCTTGCTGCATCACCATCTCCCCCAGGTGCCCCGTAACCACAGCGGTGGTGTCTACACCTTCACCACATCCCGTGAGTTGTGTCACAAACTCAAACACGGTTCCGGCCGTACACCTACCTACCTACCCCCTAAGTAGCGCCAGCACCCTTTCAGAGCGAAGTGACCCCGGGTCCGGAGGCGCTCGAGCCACCCACCAACGAGCCCGGATCCGAGCGCGGGGCGGTACAAACACATTTATAGGGGATCCCTCCTTTTGAATACTTCCATTTTTCTTACATTATTTATAGTACACACACACACACACACACACACACACACACACACACACACACACTACCATGGCCTGTCAGTATGTTGCCCCAACTGAGTATGAGGACCTTCAGAGTCCTCTAATCATGTGGCCCCCACACTGAATGAGGGCCCCCACACACCTTCACACAGAATGATGGCCACTACAGCCCACCACTCAGCATAGTCCCCTACATGGATTGATGATCCCCACTGCTAAGTATGGGTGCCTTCACAGTCTCCTACATTGCCCCAAACAGTATAATGTCTTCCACCAGCCCCCCAGTCAGTCCGTGTGTCATCCGTGTGCCAAACTTGTGCCTTTCGTTTTTTTTTTTAAAATGGAAGCAGCAAGAAAGATAAATAGATGAGTAGATATAGAGATGGATAGATAGATAGAGGGATGAATGAATGAATGAATGAATGAATGAATGAATAGAGGGATAGATAGATAGATAGATAGATGATAGATAGATAGATAGATGAGAAAGACATATATAATGTCCCACCCACCTGCATATTCTAAGCTGGCACCCTTTTGTGACTTTCATGTGGCACTAAAGGGTGCTTAGACTTGTATTTAGCCAAAAAATAAATAATATAAAAAAAAAATGACATGGGATCCCCCCTATCTTTTGTAGCAAGCTAGGGTAAAGCAGACGGCTGCAGCCTGCAGACCACAGCTGGCAGCTTCACCTTGGCTGGTAATCCAAAACAGAGGGCACCCCACGCTGTTATTATAAATCAAATAAATAATTTAAAACAAAAAACACGGGGTCCCCCCCAAATTGGATCACCAGGCAAGGTAAAGCGTACAGCTGTGGTCTGGTATTCTCAGACTAGGGAGGTCCACTGTTATTGGACACTCCCCAGCCTAAAAATAGCAGGCTACAGCCGCCCCAGAAGTGGAGCATACATTAGATGTGCCAATCCTGGCGCTTTGCCCCAATGACCGCCGCCTTCACAAACCAAGTATCGCGAGCGGCCCGTGAGAGGTGATGTGACAAGCGGCGGGCAATAGAAGACAGTGACAGCGCTGTCGTCAGGAGGGCAGGACTTCATCATTGCAAGTAAAGAACTTTACTAACCTCCTGACAGCAGCGCTCGTGTTGTGAATGTTAGTTATGTTTTGGCTGCTGGGAGGCTCCCTCTGGTGGTCAGGAATGGTTTGGACTTGGACCAGGTGTGTTGTGCAATGGGTGTTTCCTTTGCTAACTCTCTGCTTATTTAAATCCTGGTCTGATAGAAGGCTATGCCGGATGTCAGTTGTTCTTTGTATCACCAGCCCGCTTCATTCTGCTCCACACCACATCTACCCCAGATAAGTGCTTGCTCTTTATTTATGGTTTGGTTCTTTTGCTCTTTTCTGGGTTTGTCATTTGCTGTGGTTGTTTTCAGTTTATTTGCATGCAGGAATTTTCCCCCTCTGTTGCTTGGCTGGGGAACTCCCTGCAGTTCTGTTTGGAGTATAACTCCTTTGGGTCCATGTGTTTGTGGCTTGTTGAATTTGTTATGATTCTTGTTTTCTGTTCATTGGTATGACAAAAGCACCTGGTATAGGACGGAGTTCAGATCGTGCGATCTGAGGGCCTTTTTGTACTATCAGGAATTTGGAATTTTGCAGGGTTTTTCTCTGGCCACCATCAGTCCCTTTCCTGTCCTTTCCTATTTTAGTCAGTGGGGGCCTCACCTTTTGCTAATCCTGTCATCTATCTGTGTATTGTGTTTTTCCTATATCACCGCAGTCTTTGAATGTGGGGGGCTTGCTATTCTTGTCTATTTTCTGAGGCAGAGAGTTATTCATCTTTCCTTCCTTTAGGATAGTTAGTTCAGTATGGCGGCCAGATTAGTGCCAGGATGACCTGGAAAAATGCCAGGATGACCTGCCAAAACAGAGCAATGAACCTCAGACAACTTGGTCTCTCCATTGGTCCGGGACAAACAGTTTCCCTGTAGGACATCTCTCAAGTTTATCCCCCTGAAATTCCGCCAGTGCCAACCGCAGATCAGGTGAAATAGCTAAGAAAACTACACCATCATTCAGGATAGTAGACGGTTCGACAACCTCCAAAGAGTCAGCGCAAAAACTCCTGGAAAGGGCATCGGCCTTAACATTCTTGGTGCCGGGCAAAAATCATCTCATCTTGAAATGGTCAAGAGGTTGAATACTCGGCAGGCCAGGTGGGCTTTGTTTTTTACCCGGTTTAATTTTGTGGTCTCTTTTTTGCCGGGCACCAAGAATAAATAAATAAAGAGCAAGCACTTATCTGGGGTAGATGTGGTGTGGAGCAGAATGAAGCAGGCTGATGATACAAAGAACAACTGACATCCGGCATAGCCTGCTATCAGACCAGGATTTAAATAAGCAGAGAGTTAACAAAGAAAATGCCCATTTCACAACACACCTGGTCCAAGTCCAAACCATTCCTGGCCACGAGAGGGAGCCTCACAGCAGCCAAAACATAACTAACATTCACAACACGCTCGTCATCCCCGCGTCTGCTGATACTGCTGTGTGGGCAGCTGCTGACACACTACAGTGTGGGCATATGCTGACACTGCTGTGCGGGCAGCTGCTGAAACACTACAGTGCGGGCATATGCTGACACTGCTGTGCGGGCAGCCACGGGGCTGGGGCTGGGGTTGGAGTGGGACACAGACTGCATGGGTACCCGATGGAAATCACACGGAAGTGCTTCTGTGTGGCTTCCGGGGATTTTGCGGGCCCATTGACTTGTATTGAGTCACGGTCTGTTATTACAGAACAGAATAGGACATGTTCCATAATAACGGACCGACATACGGCATCCGATGTGTTTTTTTGTAGGATTGGATGCACACGGAAGTGCTTCCATGTGCCATCCGATCCTACACAAAAGACATTGAAAAGATGGTCCTGTCCGTGGGTCCGCAAAAAAACAGGAACTGACCAGGACAAATGGAACGGTCATGTGAATGAGCCTTAAGAGATGGTAGACAGTGTGGGCTGCTGCTATGGATGGTACACCTTCCTAATACACTATTAATCTGCAAATTAACCCTATGTTTAACAACGTTATTGGACGTGACAGGTTCCCTTTAATACATGAATCAGACCTTTCTCCAAGGACCATTTCACGAGGTTCCTCCAGCAGTAAACAAAATGTGCTCCTAGGTATTAGCTAAGATACAGAATCCTTTGACGGCATTATTTTTAGTTAAATACAAATATTTTTGGTTAAATAATAGTTTTGCAATTAGGTTTCATTAAACATCTGATATGGTTTACCTTCTATTCCCTGTGTACATTGTTTGCACAATAAGTTAAAGGCAACATATCAGGTGAAAAACATTATTTTACTGCAAACATAATGTTAATGTGCAGACAAATAGCATTAAAATATTATATTATCTGAGGTTAGTCACCGCACTATACACTGACCGCTCTATAATCACTCGCTTGTACTTTGATTAACAGTGCGCTCGGCAGCATGTACGTGCAGTGCAGGCTGTCAATCACAGTGCCAGGAAATGATTAGCGGGCACTCAGTGTAGTGTGCGGGGACCATATCCGCTCCATGCATGCCCCTATTAGGCCTCTTTCACACGTTCATGAAAAATCACGCACGTTTTTCATGGACTTGTCAGAGGTGCATTTTGCCCTCCGTGAGCAGTGTTTATGGCCTACGTGTGTGCTCCGTGATAACACACGGAGAACGGGAACTTTCTACTCACCTGTCCCTGGTGTTGCTGTCCGTGGTGCTGATCTTCAGTCTCCGATCCTGCTGACCCCACTGCTGCTGCTTCCGGCCGCAGTGAAGTGATTATGCAATGAGCATAATGAGCGGCGGTTGGAAGTAAGTGACAGCAGTGGCAGAGACAGCGGGGCTGGAGAAGGTGAGTAAGGCTATGTTCACACTAGAAAAATGATTTTTCTTAAGAAATTACTTAAGAAATTTCTTAAGAGTGAAGGATTAGTGCACCTGCGTTAAATGCACCAAAAATGCACCTGCGTTTTTGCCGCGTTTTCGGTGCGTTTTTACCGCTGGTTGCTCCCTGCGTTATTGTGCCAATTATCTATGGCAAATAACGCAGTTAGCTGCAGAAAAGAAGTGACATGCTCATTCTTTTTCTTAAGAAAATCTACTGAAAGAATTTTCTTAAGAAAAAAACGCAGTGTGCGCACAGCTAATTTTTTTTGCCATAGGTTTTGCTGGGGAATGTCTGCAGAAAGGTTAAAAGAATTTCTCAAGAAATTTCTGCAGCAAAAACGGACCAAAAACGCAGGTAAAAAACGCAGTGTGTGAACATAGCGTAAAGTTGTTTTTTTTTTTATTTTCTCAAACACGTGTGTTTTCTCCGCTGCGTGTCAAACAGAACACCTCCGTGTGGTCAGTTTGTGTTCCGTGTGACACCCGTGATGCCGAAGAAAAACGGACATGTTGACGTGTGGAGCACATGGACACACCTATGCTCCACACGTACACACGGTTCATGGCAGAACACGCATGTGTGCGCAGACCCATTGATTTTAATGGGTCAACGTGTGCCCGTGTCTCCGGTACGTGAGGAAAAGGACTAAACGGACCGGAGACAAGGACGTGTGAAAGAGGCCTTAATGAAAGCGAGCAGCTCCAGAAAGGAAATAAGTTTATTTTCTCCCAGTAGCTGTGCTACCACTAAAGGCCCAGTCACACACAACGACTTACCAGCGATCCCGAAAACGATGCAACCTGATAGGGATCGCAGGTAAGTCGCTGGGAGGTCGCAGGTGAGATGTCACACAGTCAGATCTTACCAGCGATGCAGGAACAATACAGGTCGCAGTAGCGACCTGTATAACGATCTCAGCAGTCACTGGGACTCTGTCACACAGTGTCAAACACAGCGATGGTGTCACGCTTCCCGATTCCCGTGCCCCGCTCTCCGGTCCCCGTGGCCCGCCTCCCGATTCCCGTGCCCCGCTCTCCGGTTCCTGACGGCGTCCCCTGCTCACCACTCCGATCCCGGGTTCCTCTCCTTCGCCTGCACCCCCCATGTGTCCTGCTTCCCGCTCCAGGCGCTCCTCTGCGACGCAGGACACACAGCCGGGCACTCCTGCTTCTTCCACACCGCTTCCTGTACTGACTTCTGGCACACGGGCCTCGCGCATGCGCATTAGGGCGCGCGCACGGTCATTGACCCTCTCTTAAAAGGCCAGCACCTAGAAACAGGATATTGCATAGACAGGTACAGGGTATATTAGGATTCTCCTTCCTGGTGGGCGGGGCCTGTTCTACGTGTTTAGTAAGCTAGGAGTTCAGGTCCCCGTATTGCTTTGTCCTGTATTAACCCTGTCTCTCTCACAGAGCCTGTCCTGCCACGCCAGCCGGTCCTGACCACGTCCGTTCCAGTCCTCCTGACGGTGACTTTGGCGGATGTTCCACCACCTCTTCAGCTCCGCCAGTCTCCGGTCCCTGGCTCTGTTTGGTGACCTGTCCTCTCACTCAGCTGGTTCCGGATTCCGCCTGACCCTACAACCCAGCCTCGGATCCTGAGCCTCGTCACCCGGACTACCATCTAGGACTCCGTGTTCCCAGGGACATCTACTTTCCAGCTCTCATACGGACTGTCCTGCTACCAGTAGTGCTTCGGCTGCCGTGCATTTAGGCCCTCTGGCGGGGTGACCGGCCTGGCTGCCTCACCAGGGGAATCCGGTGTACGGTCCAGTGTTTCCACCACCCGGACGTAGCAGATGGGTCCTGCCCAGCAGGACATCGCCTTTGAAGAAAATGGCCTGGACCATTCTGCAACGACTAGAGATCTCACTGCAGGGGCCTGATCGCTGGTTGGTGTCACACATAACAAGATCGCTAACTGGATCGCTACTGCGTCACGGAAACCGTGACTCTCGCTAGCGATCTCGTTATGTGTGATGGTACCTTAAGGTGGACAGGTAACACTTTAATGCTATTTACCTGTAACTCTTTATCTGCATGTAAATAGAGATTTTGCACATGGCAGCTTTTCTTTAGCTGAAAATCCATCTGAGTTCATTCTGACAAGAGTTATAACCCTTATCTGTCTCCTTCTAAGCTCATCTCTGCTGAGTTATCTCAATATGAAAGTTGAGCTAAATTTTGTGGCCATAAATCTGCTGAGAGAAGCTCAGAAACTGGAAGATAAGCGTTATAAACTTTCCCCTCAGTGCTTCACTGTTGGATTCTCAGATTACTCTGCAGCCAGCAATCGACCATGCGACAACCACCGGCTATAGAAGACAAACAGTGCCACATTTTAATGACAGTTGATTGCACAAAGGATTTTCAGTCACAAAAACATGCATTTATGTAAAAAAAGGATTCCCTGCCTGTGTCCAAACCTATTAAAATACATTTCACACACAAAATAAGTACATCTAGCAGTAATGGTTTGGTAATTGCACTGGAAAGAACATGATGGCTATTAAAGAGATTGGAAATTCTGGACTAGGGCTTTACATTATCAATAGTAAAAGCTTAAAGTGGATGGATGCTTTATTGTTATTTTAACTAATTTTTGGGAACATGATTCTGTGTACACTTACTATTATGTAGGTATGAAAGATTCTCCTTCTGTATTTGCTAGTACAGCTTTCCTTTCAGACTGTCCATAAAATGGCCGCTGATGGAGAAGTGTAGCGCCCCTGCGGTCATGCTACTAAAATCTGCAACCTGGTTCCTGGAGTCCTAGCTCTAGCTCTGGCTAAACCCGCACACACCTAAAACACTCACACAACCCTAAACCACAAGAGGGTTGGCCGTCCTATGATCTAAAACCTGTCCGGGAAGTGGAGGTTGCCTAGGAGGTGTAAATCCAATCCTCCTGTAGTTAGGTCCCTAGTGGGAAGGGGAGGGGTTGGTGAGTGAAGTGGAGGAGAAAAGCAGACAGAGAGAGGAGAAGGATGGAGGAGGACGCCCGGCTGGGTGTCAGGTCTGGATGTGAGGCCTGAGGATCGATCGCACGGTGCCCAGGGGAGAGGAAGCTGGCTGCGGGGTCTGCAAGGGACTCTGACAGAGCTGTGCAAGAGAAGTGCGCGGAGGAGGTGATAGCCAGGCTACACAGACAGAGCTGGGACAAAGGGAACCAGGAATCTGTCCCCAACATCAGGGGACTGTAACCTCTGAGTAAAAATCATCAGTAAAGATTCTCTGTTTAACTCGGACTTTGCCTGTTTGTATTTCCTTTCATTCTGCACCTCAACCAGCACCTAGAGGACACTGGGGTTCACCCTACCTGCGGAGGGGTTTAACACACTCGCTGCTGATTCCACCAGCCCCAGTCTCTCACAAGAAGCAGCGGCGGCGGCACCCATTCTCTTGCTGCACTACCACAGGTGGCGTCACGAACATTAACTTTATTATCCCTTGTAAAAAAAACACCTGCCATTTCATTAAGCGTCCACCATACACGGGTCCGGGATCACTCGAGCCACCGACCACCCGTATCTGAACAGCTCGGCTGCCCCGTGGCGTGACAGAAGCATGTCACCAGAACAGTCTTACAGCTTTGTCCAAAAGAAGAGCAGCTTCCCATCTCATGTCTATTTCAATAAGACGTGTTTGATCTGTCTGGTCTGGTCCATCATCTGGTCATCTGCTCTGGTCCGTCATCACCCATTTTATGGACAGGAGTGCTGTGCAGTCTCTGAGGAAGGTTGTGTGCAGTGCAGGAGGAGAATCTGTAATACTTGCATACCTCCCAACTTTTGAAGAAGAACATAAAGAGGGACAAAGTATTCAGTGCGCGCAGTGGTAATGTTTGACTACGCCCCTAGCCACACCTCAAGCCACACCCATTTGGAAGTGAGGGACGTTCAGCCAATGCCTAGGACTGTTAATTCATTCATAGTCGTACTGTGTTTTTCCAAAAATAAGTCCTGCCTCATAAATAAGTGACGCGCCCACGGGGTCCCTGGGGTGTTTGGGTTACTCGTTACTGGGCCGGTTTGGGGTGTCACAGCGGCCTGGCCCGGTTCCATGACCCCATCGGTCTCAATAAAGATGGGGAAGGGGTGATTTACAGGGGAGTAGGATAAAGTTTGTCTTCGTGACACCACCTGTGGTGTGCGGCTATGATGGGGAGCCACCGAGACGAGAAATCTGTTTCTCTCTCTCTGGGGCGGATGTTAATGCAGCTCAGATGGTCCAGCTCTCCACAGGCAGAGCTCAGGCCCCAGCCGGAGGATGTTGGGGGTAGTAGTCGTCCACTCCAATATGGGAGCGCGGGGAGTGGGAAGGAATAAATGACACAGCGGTTGCAGTTTAGGTTGTTTACTCACTGAATTGCTCCCACCGTTGGACTGCCGGACTCCGCTATGATGGGCTTCAGTCGATCCTGGATAGTTCGGAGGTGAAAGCCAGTGGGGTTTCTTTGTGAGTCCTTCCTCCCTGCGCTGTGTTGTGCGAGTCCCTGCGGCCAGAAGCCACACTGGGACCCGAGTCCTTGGGGTTTGTTCATTCCCCCATCCCGTATAGCAGGCAGCGCAAGTCCGTCGATGGAGCCGCCCTATCGTCACGACTCCTGGCTCTATGTGCTGCTTTGCCCCGGGTGCTATGTGTGGGCCAGAAGACTTGAAATCCTTTTCTCGGCGGATTCTGCTGGTGGGACCTGAAGTGCCCACCAGCCTAGAGCTCCGCACCCTGAAGTCGGTGCCGGTCCTCCATATACTATATTACAAGATGGTAATAAATGTAGGGGCGCGCTTCATGACAGCCTCCATGTGGCGGTGGACACCGCGCTAATCACCCACGCTGAACTCCTCTTCACGAATGTGCTTACTGAGGAAGGTCTACGAACCGAAAATGTTCTGTTGTTATGCACATTAAATAAATCACACGTCGCAGCCAATCTTGGGAGTGCCTTGTATTCTTCTATCTCCATATACTATAAACCACCACATAGTCCTCCATATAGTATAATTCACCCCATAGTTCTCAATATAGTAAAATGCAACCCCATAGTCCTCCATATAATATAATGCCCCCATAGTCTTCCTTATATTATAACACATCACCATAGTCCACCATAGATTATAATGCACCCCCATAGTGCTCCATATAGTATAATGCACCCCATAGTCCTCACTATGAGCACTATATTTCCTTCTAAATAGTATAATGCACCCCATAGTTCTCCATATAGTATAATGCACCCCATAACCCTCTATATATAATAATAAACCCCCATAGTCCTAAATATAGTATAATGCACCCTATAGTTCTAAATATAGTATAATGCACCCCATAGTCCTCAATATAGTATAATGCACCCCCATAGTCTTCCATATAATATAATGCCCACCATAGTCCTCCTTATATTATAACGTATCCCCGTAGTCCACCATAGATTATAATGCACCCCCATAGTGCTCCATATAGTATAATGCACCCCATAGTCCTCAATATGAGCCCCACATTTGCTTCCATTTAATATAATGCACCCCCATACTTCTCCATATAGTATAATGTTCACCATAGTCCTATATATATATTATATATATATATATATATATATATATATATATATATATATATATAAAAAAACACAGTCATAATTATAGTATAATGCACCCCCCATAGTCCTTCATATATTATGATGCGTCCTCCATATATTATAATGCACCCCATAGACCTCCATATAGTATTATGTAAATTGGCCAGCAGTGTACTCACTGGTTTAAAAAAAATAAAATAAGTAACCTCCCCTCTCCTCTTATCCGCACTGCTTTGAGTTCTGGTGTGGAGTGTCTTCTGCAGCTGTGTGCATCTTGACGCAGTGAACGCACTGTAGTGACATTGCGCCCACTGAGCTGAGATGTCAGATCTCAGACGCAGTGTGAAAATGATGGAGGAGGGAGCAAACAAATCACTCTTTCATCATTGCTTTTAACTGTATTCACGATACAGACACAATTAAAAGTACGAAAGCTGGGTGGGCAGATTCACCGGCCCCATAGCGACTGCGTGTATGCCATTGGTCTGATGGACAAATTTGGATTTGGAAAATGTAACAAGAATGTTACCTGCCTAACTGCTTTGTGCCTATAATGTTATGCTATGGAGCTAGTTTGCCTAGGCACTTTATTAGTTCCAGTGATGGGTAGTCGTACTGCTTTATGGACAGTTTTATGCTTTGAAAGATTTTGAGAACAGTTTGGAGAAGCTCCATTCTGCTCCAGCATGACTGTGCAGATGTGACGTGTGCGGAACTTGACGTGACGTCACCGGAGCGGGGAACAGCGGTCTGCAATAGCGCCTCTCACAGGCACTATTGCCAACACAAGGTATTTGAGAGAAACATTGTTTCTCAATATAATATCGTACTAGACAATAAAAAATATGGGTGAACCACCCCTTTAACCACATCGAACACCATTGGGGTGAATGAGAACGGGGCTCTCTTGTCCATCATCAGTATCTGATTTCACAAATGCTCTTCTGGATGAATGAGCAAGAATTACCGCAGACAAAATCCAAAATCCTGTAGAAAGTCTCTTTAGACTTTTAAACAATAAATGTATTATGAGACTTTTTAGCAAGTGTGCTGAAAGGAAGGTACAGCAGGTTGTTATTGTGAGATTGCTTTGTACACATAATTACTGTGTTATTTAAACAGTGAGAATATTTACAGTGCATACTGAGGCTGATGCTGATCATTACAGCATAGTTTTTCAGGCATGTTATCCTTACAGAGAGAAATCATGGGATTAGGAGTTTTTATTAAGTTAAATTAATGACAAGTGATAGCAGCCAAAGCCGTGAATAACTATTAGTGGATTGTGACAATATATTTATGAAAAAAAGTGTCAGAAGTCAAAGTTCAGTAAGCATCACTATGTATATTAACGGCTGCTTCCATTCTGAAATACCTTATACCACAACTGATGACCTTGACTCTTAAAACTTAAAATAACTCACACCACAGACCGAATGTTGGGTAGGCAAATGGCCACAGCTTTATCAATTAACCGATATTTATAAACCTTTTATATATCGCCTTATTGGACCCTGACGTCCACCAACCACCTCTTCCTTCCCCATGCCTGGTCACTGCACACGGCAGTGAGCATGTGACTTTTATCAGAGCCCAAACGACCCGCCAGCTGTGACCAGAGGTGTATCTAGGCTTTCCAGAACCCGGGGCAAGAATTCAGTTTGGCGCCCCCCACCAAGCAGGTTGGGTTGTCGTCATGTGACCAATCATTCATATGTGATTTGCATACTTACAGTCACGTGATAAAAAGCTTCTCTTAATAATGCTCTGAATGTTCATTTAGAAATGTAGGAACAAAAGCTAGTTCTCCCATGCAAGTATGAAAATCGCAGATGAGTAAAGTGGCCATGTGATGACTGCTGAAACCAGCAGGGGCGTAACGACCGCGGTCACAGAGGTCGCCACTGTGACCGGGCCCGCAGGGTTATAGGGGCCCGGCAGCTGCTCTGCAGAGCCAGCTACTGGGCCCCTATATGTAGTGCTGCTGTGTAGTGGCGACAATGCAACCGTCAGGGGGCCGGCCTGTGAGTCAGGGGAGCCCAGTGTCAGTAGAGGGGCCCACCAGCCGTTTCTGAGCTGCAGCAGAACACAGAGCAGGAGTGCTCCTGACCTGCACAGCAGACGGAATAACCCATCCTGCACTGCAGGACCTGCGATGATGTCACGCCCATGTGACTGTGTGGGAGGAAACACAGGATGCCGGGCAGAAAGCATCAGAAGATACTGAATCCTGAAAGAGATTTGGACACATGATGACTGGTAATAAGAAAAGAGGAGACATGAGGGGGAGGGGGGTGCAGCGTGAGTGGCATATGAGGGCTGCAGACTGTGACAGAAGGATGTGAAGGGGTGCAGAGTGTTTGAGAGGGGTAAGTTGGGGTACAGGCAGGGTGAGATATGTGGACAGGGTGTGTGACATATGGGGGTGTAGTGTGTGTGATATGGGGGTGCAGGCTCTATGGGGAGCAGGGTGTGTGATCTGGGGGGTGCAGGCTGTATGGGAAGCAGGGTGTGTGAGATATGGGGGTGCAGGTTGTATGGGGAGCAGGGTATGTGACATATGGGGGTGTAGTGTGTGATATGGGGGTGCAGGCTGTATGGGGAGCAGGGTGTGTGAGATATGGGGGTGTAGTGTGTGATATGGGGAGCAGGGTGTGTGAAATATGGGGGTGTAGTGTGTGATATGGGGGTGCAGGCTGTATGGGGGCAGGGTGTGTGACATGGGGGTGTAGTGTGTGTGATATGGGGGGTGCAGGCTCATGGGGAGCAGGGTGTGGGACATGGGGGTGTAGTGTGTGTGATATGGGGGTGCAAGCTGTATGGGGAGCAGAGTGTGTGACATATGGGGGTGTAGTGTGTGATATGGGGGTGCGTGACATATGGGGGTGTAGTGTGTGATCTGGGGGGTGCAGGTGTGGCGCCCTGGACAAGCCAGGGGCCACAGGTAACTACACCACCACACCCTACACCCCGGTTAGGCACATCTAAGCCAGACACAAAACCCTTGTTGCCTTCCTCCAGTGGCTGATGTCCACACCAGGGGGCGGAGCCAGGAGGTTGGTCTCCGCCCACCGAGGAGTTCACAGTCCTGGAGGCAGAAAAGGAAGTTCAGTTAAGCTAGGGAAGTGAAGGAGTGAGGAGTTGAGTTTGGACAGTGAAAGTGGAAGGAGGGAAAGTGAGCAGTAGTGAAGTGGCAAGAGAGCAGACTGAAGTGAGTCCGGGTGTGTGGCCCGGACGGAGCAGCCAGGTTGGCAGACGGTGGTGACCGTCTGCAGGAGTGGCCTATCGGAGTTTGCCGTAAGCACCATGGACGGGCGGTGGCCCGGTGGTACCAAACCGGTACACAAGGAGAAGCCAGCACCATTGGCAGGGGCTTTTCGGGCCCCGGCAAGGCTAGGAGTTGCCGTGAATTTGCCGAATCCGTTAGTGAAAGGGACCTCCTGGGTTTCCAAACAGTCAAGTCCCGACAGAAGGCAACCGTCCAACCGTGAAGGGGAGACACCGCCACCGCCAAGGGCAACCGTTTCCCAGGGCCAGCGCCTGCGGGCAAAAGGGGCTCCTCCGGCCCACATCCAAGTCGGGGAGCGGGTTACCGGTGGGAACCCATCGGAATCAACATAGAACATAGGTGCAGGGAGAGACAGTCATCACTAACCTACGGGGAAGAAACAACCGCAGCCGTCTGGGGGACGTCCATCCAGCCGTGTGTTTTACCGAGAACTGTGTCATCGTCTCAGCCTGAGTGAGTACCCCGGTGCCGTGCGGCACAGCGCTGCCCCTGCACCTTACCAGGCCCCGCAACCCGCCTGCCATCCAGCCCTACCCCATCACCGGGCCCCGGGACAACCAACCCCCTACCCACGGAGGGGAGAAATAACAACAAAGCTGCTCCCAGTCACCGCTCCCGGGATGCCCGTTCAGAGCAGCGGTGGTGTCACCAAAATCACCACAACCCGTGGGTGGCGTCACGGACAATATCCATAATCAAAACCCCCACAACCAATCATCCCCTTTTCACTCACGGGCGAGGAGCGCCGCTCGAGTCCCCGGGATCCGGCCCACCGCTCGAGCCACCACCGAGCGGCAGCAGCAGCGGCAGCCGGACCCGAGCAGTGGGAGAGCGCAGCGTCCCCTCCTCCGCCCGCGACACAGGCTGTATGGGGAGCAGGGTGTGTGAGATGTGGGGGTGTAGTGTGTGAGATATGGGTGTGCAGGCTGTATGGGGAGCAGGGTGTGTGACATATGGGGGTGTAGTGTGTGTGATCTGGGGGGTGCAGGCTGTATGGGGAGCAGGGTGTGTGACATATGGGGGTGTAGTGTGTGTGATATGGGGGTGCAGGCTGTATGGGGAGCAGGGTGTGTGAGATGTGGGGGTGTAGTGTGTATGATATGGGGGTGCAGGCTGTATGGGGATCAGGGTGTGTGACATATGGGGGCAGGGGCGTAACTACCGCGGTTGCAGGGGTCGGAAGGAGAAGATAGGTACTTGTTTTTTTTATTTTGCTGACTGCATAACACATGGAGGTCTATGGGACTGCATAATAAACATGAAGGATACCTTATACATGGACTAGGGGTGCATTATACATGGAGGAGTATGGGGCTGCATAATACAAAATGAAGGACACCTTATACATGGAATATAGGGGTGCATTAGACATGGAGGAGTATGGGGCTGCATAATACAATATAATGATTTATGACGCTGCATTATAATACATATAGGACTATGGGGGCTACATTATAATATATGGAGGCATATGGAGGCTACCTTATACATGGACTATGGGGGTGCATTATAAAACATGGAGGACTGTGGTGCAGTATAATATATGAAGCACTATGGGGTGAATTATAATACATGGAGAACTATGAGAAATTCATTATAATAATTGGAGATCTACTTTATACATGGATTATGGGGGTGCATTATAAAACATGGAGGACTATGTGGTGCAGTATAAAATAAGGAGAACTATGGGGTGAATTATAATACATGGAGAACTTTAGGGAAATGCATTGTAATACATGGAGAACTATGGGGGTGCATTATAATATATGACAGGTTATGTGGGACCCTTTATATTATACGGAAGGCTATGTGGGGGCCATTATAGTATTTGGAGATCTATATACAAGGCTGGGTGCTGAGGGAAAGATGTATAGCAGAGCATGGGAAAGCTGTGTGCTGATAGAGGGATTTCAGATCATGGGAAACCTGGGTGCGGAGGGTAAAAGCCAAGTGTCAGCGTCATTATCCTGTACCCCGAGTGTCAGTGTCATTATCCCATACTCTAAGTGTCGGTCTACGTGGAGGGGGGCCCCGGTCCAAATTTTGCACCAGGGCCCATCAAACTCTAGTTACGCCACTGGAAACCAGCAAGCAGAGTTGAATCTTGACAGGGAGTATATTACAAACTGTTGGAACTGGGGATGCTACACTGCTTAATATTATAATTAAAGGGCTTGTCCAGGTTTGAGATGAAAGTCTTCAGTGACTATTTGTGACTGCAGGCTTCTGAATTCTCATGGCACTTGCACTGCACACTTTTAGGATTCTCCGGTTCCAGTGTCAAGAGTGGATGGTCATGTGGGCACAAGTATGTGATCTGTACATTTCTGGCCACATTCTTATTTGTTGTGTCCAGCCTCAGTCAATTCATTTTTATTGAGCGAGGCCATGCATATCTGTTCAGCACGTGACCACATCCATGTAAAATCGCATACGCAAGTAGCTTTGTAACCTCTCACTTTCATCGCCTGCACCAGAGAATCCTGACAGCTTGCAGTGTGCGCACTGTGAGAATTCAGAAGTCTGCAGTCACATAGAGTAGACTCATCACAAGCTTAGACAACCCCTTTAATACTCCTAATAACATAAATAAAAACATAGCAACCCTTTACTTGTCAGATGGCCCAAAACTTAATTAAAGATGTTGTCCACTACTTTGACATTGATGGCCTTTTCTTAGGTGGGCTTTGCACACTACGACATCGCAGGTGTGATGTCGGTGGGGTCAAATCGAAAGTGACGCACATCCGGCGTCGCAGTTGATATCGTAGTGTGTAAATCCTTTTTGATACGATTAACGAGCGCAAAAGCGTCGTTATCGTATCATCGGTGTAGAGTCCGACATTTACATTATTTGGCAGCAGCGACAGGTACGATGTTGTTCCTCATTCCCGCGGCAGCACACATCGCTGTGTGAGAAGCCGCAGGAGCGAGGAACATCTACCTGCGTCACCGCATCTGACGCCGGCTCTGCGGAAGGAAGGAGGGGGCGGGATGTTTACATCCCGCTCATCTCCGCCCCTCCGCTTCTATTGGCCGCCTGGCGTGTGACGTTGCTATGACGCTGCATGACCCGCCCCCTTAATAAGGAGGCGGGTCGCCGGCCAGAGCGACGTCGCAGGGCAGGTGAGTGCATGTGAAGCTGGCGTAGCGATAATGTTCACTACGCCAGCTATCACCATGATATCGCTGCTGCGACGGGGGCGGGGACTATCCCGCACAGCATCGCAGCATCGGCTTGCGATGTCGTAGTGTGCAAAGGGCCCCTTAGGCTAGGTCACCAATGTCTGATTGGTTGGGGTCTGGCACCTGGCATCCCTGCCAATCGCCTGTTCTAGGTGCCGTGACGGTGGTGGCAGTTAACCGGAAGTGCTCAGTTCTGGATCTGCTCCATCTTCTGATAGTGGCAGCAGTCTCTTATTAAAATCAATGAGGCGGATGTGCAGTACCCGGCCGCGGACACTATCAGAGGATAGAGCAGATCCAGAAATAAGCATTTCCGGCCACCTGCACCAAGAACAGCTGATGAGCGGGGTTTTATAGGAACAAAAAAAATCTTATTTTTTTCTTGACCTTTACCATACAGGAACATAGAAATACACTGCTATGTACAGATGTACCTGTATAATCTGATTTTAGGTTCAATGCATGCAATGTAGCTCAACTATACCAATATCTCTCATCTTCCTCAAGGTGGACTGTGACTCATAGCTAGGGCCGCTGCCTGTGAACATGGAGATTGTAAATTTGATTCTTGGGGTGAAGGAGAAAATTAATTTATGTAAGTGCAGAGAGATGCCAACATCACTCCATGAGGAGGTGTGGCTATGAGCCAGCAATGAGAGTGAAAGGAAGTTGAAACAAATCCCTGGTGTGCCTAGACATTGAGACTGAGCCCTCAAATCAGGACATGAAAAGTAAAACTTGCCACTCAGATAAGATGAAAAGTATGGTGATAATTTCTTTGGGTAATCCAAACAAAACCAGCACAGACGTTTTGGTCCACACTGGGCCTTCATCAATGTGCAATAGGTAAAGCCTAGACTGACCCCAGAGAGAGCGAATTCTGTTTGTGAACTGTGGCATCCACCACTCTATTATGCAGGTGCTCCACCAGCGGCTGTTAGAGACAGATGATGGCTGAATAATTTAGCCTTCATCTGCAGGGAAAGATTTGGGTTTAGTGTAGCGCCCCTGAACCCATCAGGGCACTACAAGGTATTGCCAAAGATGCAGGGCCTACCACCAGGGACCTAGAAGAGCAGTGCCAGTAACAGCAAAACACATTAAAATCCCAGTTTTCCACATCCACAGACTGGTGACAGTGGACCCAATGGATGGTCACCCAGGGGTGGAGCCGATCCAGTCCACTAGACGACAACCAGGTGGGAGGGGACGGACAGTTAGTTAGTAAGTGGAAGTGAGAGAGAACGGACGTAACTGCATTGACACGGGAGTGTGATGGTGACCTGAGGGCCCAGGAGTGTGGTTGCCAGTGGAGTACGGAGAAGTACTCCCGGAACCATAGCAGCGACTGGGTACAGACTCCTAGGTTAGGCAAACAGACCTGATAAAATCTGTACAGTGAGTGGAACATCCAGGACCTCACTGACCTTAGAGTTCCGGGGGCACCAGCAGTAACGGGAGAACCAGGGACCGGAATGGAACACCGACCCGTACGGACCAGAGATTGAGAGACAAACAGGAGGGGACCCCCAGACGCTCCAAGCCACGGGGACCCACCAACATGAGAGAGGTGCAGGGGAAAGAAGCCACCAGGTCATCAACCCGGCACTGGGACTAAGGGAACCAGAGGTGAACACCAGCCTTCCTCCGGGTACCAGTTACCATCCACCATGAGTAAAGAGAACCAGTTACACAGCAACCCTTTGTGTGGTCTACCTAATTCCCGCGCCTAACTCCATCACCTACCCCCTGGGGCCCCGGCCCTACTTGCGGAGGGCCCAACATCCAGGCTGCCGTCAACAGCAGCTCCAGAGGAGAGACTGTGCAGCGGCGGTTCTATCTCTATAACCGCAACCCGCAAGTGGCGTCACAATATAAACTTTGAACATTCCCCTGTATATAACCCCTTTTTAAGTGACCCCCAGGGAAATGGAACCGGGCAACGGCCACCCAGTGACACATCCCAGAAGTACACCGCCCGGGGACCGAATACCCCATAGCCCTGGGGCAGAACATTAGCATACGAGCCTGCATTAAATGCAGGGAGACGACTAATGACGGACATAGATTGTCATTATATGGAGAGAAGGTATGCACACCAGTGACTATGTAAGGGGAATATATGAAAAGCAGAAACTGCTGTGTGAATACTGACATGAAAAATCCAATAGCTATATGTAAGAATGAAAATATGAAAATGGAATCTGCATTACTGCCATAAACATATGACTAAAGAGAAATTTAGCTATTGAATTGATCAATGCAATAGAGCCCCAACACTACGCCAAAGTATTTCTCTACATTGGGGTCCCTAGCTTGTGTGTGTCCTCTCATGCAGTTAAAAAAGTTACCGTGTATGGGAAGCTAAGACCCAGGCTATATATGCGTATAATGTGGACTGGCAATAGGTGTGGTGGGGCCTGGTTCACAAACGAAAGACTACAAATCAATTAAGAAATAACGTCTGGAACACCAATTCTGAGTCTGAACTGGGTGCAAAAACCTAAAAAAACATCACTACATGGAGAGAAGGTATGCACACCAGTGACTATGCAAGGGGAATACATGAAATAGCAGAAACTGCTGTGTGAATACTGACATGAAAAATCCAATAGCTATATGTAAGAATGAAAATGGAATCTGCATTACTGCCATGAACATATAAATAAAGAGAAATTTAGCTATTGAATTGATCAATGCAATAGAGCCGCAACACTACGCCAAAGTATTTTTTGGATTGGATTTTTTGTCAGTATTCACACAGCAGTTTCTGCTTTTCATATATTCCCCTTACATAGTCACTGGTGTGCATACCTTCTCTCCATACAGTGTAGATTTTTTAGGTTTTTGCACCCAGTTCAGACTCAGAATTGGTGTTCCAGATGTTATTTCTTAATTGATTTGTAGTCTTTCGTTTGTGAACCCTCCCCAACCACACCTATTGACAGTCCACATGATACGTATATATAGCCTGGGTCTCAGCTTCCCAACACGGTAAGTTTTTTAACTGCATGAGAGGACACATACAAGCTAGAGACCCCAACGTAGAGAAATACTTTGGCGTAGTGTTGGGGCTCTGTTGCATTGATCAATTCAGTAGCTAAATTTCTCTTGATTCTCTTGAATTTCTCTCCATATAGTGTAGATTTTTTAGGTTTTTGCACCCAGTTCAGACTCAGAATTGGTGTTCCAGACGTTATTTCTTAATAGTTTGTCATTAGTCGTAAATGGGCTAAAGGTACTCTGTCAGCACAGAATGACTGTTGAAACCAAGTTAAGGCGCTCAATGCACCTTCCCAGCTTCTTGTTTTCCATCTTTCTCCATCCTCTAGCACTATGAAGCCAGAGATGTCAATCAAAGAGGGGGAGGTAGAGACAGAGGGAAAACAAACAGATGGGAAGGTGCACTGAAATATTTGGCCCCACCATTATGCATCGAGCACGTGGACTTGGTGTGAACAGTCATTCTGTCATCCTGTTGCGCCGCACTCCTGACATCACAGACGCATACTAAAGAGAAGAGGAGGAGAAATTAGGGATTATGAGGTCGGCTTATCTTCCGGGCACCACATGCCCCATAGCCTGGAAGATAGAAGATATAAAAGAGGATTTTTCCAAAACATCCCATCATCCAGGAGACATATGTATGGCTAATGTCAGCTCTATGCCTTCTGTACGCCCAGATTAATAACTAAAAACCCACAAAAGGGTGACAGAGTCCCTTTAAAATGGCAGTTTTTTTTATTTAGTGTAACTATTCTTCTACCTCTGTTCTAGAAAGCTTTAGAAATGAGACTATTCTGGTAGTTTTCACATTTTTGTATACTAAATACTTGTTAAGACTGAACAGCTACCTGACAATTGTACTTGGGAGCTTTATATTTTATGCTGTGTGGACTAATATTTGCTATGATTTATATCTTTATATGTAAATATAGTTCCTATGCTTGAGACTAAGGTAATGTTTTATTTGGTAATTGCTTTAGAAAATAAAATAATGTTTAATTACTGTAATGCTGACAACTCCCTGCAAATGGGAAGACAATCCAGGAAGTGGTTACAGATCTGAAACAATTAGGAAGTGACGTTACCACAAATTATTGCTGGGTACATTTATAGCAGTGGCGTGCCACCCATGGCAGCAGACCACGCGATTAATATGGGGCCCGACAGGTGGGGGGACCCAGCACTAGCAGCCTATGCACATTTAGGGTATGTGCACACTTTGAGTATTTGGATGAAGATGTTTCTGCATCTTTTGGGAGGAAAAATGCAGCGTCAAAAAACGCGTGTTTTTGATGCATTTGAAGCAGTGGCCAATGGACCACCATAGTGCAAAGATGAAGGTTGCAGAAACAAGGGTGATTTATTCACAGGCAGGAGTAAAGCGTATATGAAAACAAACAGGGAATGCAAAAATGGCAACACTGACATTTTTAACAACTGCAGTTCCTATGTGCAGCGTACCGCATTCGTCGCCCCAACAATCACAAACACCAGTAAAACAACGACACAGACAGGCAAAATATGCGTTTAACTGCACTACACTACAACTACGCTGGCCTACAACTTAGCTTGCCTCCACTATTGGAGCAGCGTGAACACTGCGTCCTGGCTACTGAGGCCTACACTACGGCCTAGTAGTGCGCACACCGGTGAAGTCTTACGGCACCATAGAGGGAGAACAAGTCCACTCCCGAGAGTTGTAGTGTTCATTGGTGCACACCTCTCTCATTGCAGGGCAGGCGAATCTCTTCTCCATGGACCTGGGGTCTCCTAACTCCTCCAGTTGACGTCTTCGCTCTTTGGATCAGCTTAGGCAGCCTCGGAAGTGTCTCAACCCGTTACTCAGAGAACAGCTGCCAGTGAGTACTCTCACAGTCAGGCTCAAAATGTCTCTCACAGCTGGCAAAGCACCTCTTCCCATACCATCGTACTCAGGCAAGACTCACAGGCAACATCTCTTCTCTCACACTCCAAGGGGACTCGACTTCTCCAGTCCCCGCCTAAGGCTAGTTTCAAACTTGCGTTAATTACCTTCAGTCGCAATCGCCGTTTTGGAAAACAGCGGAATCTGTTAACGGATTCCGCTGTTTTCCCATAGACCTGTATGGATGACGGATTGTGACAGAAGTACCTGCGTTGCTTCCGCTGGCCGACGCTGCGTTGCTTCTGCCGGGCGGAAACGCAGCATGTAACGTTTTTTGAGCAGCGGAATCCTTTATTTTTTCACTGCGCATGCTCATCTTTTTTTTTTTTTTTTAAATCACCGAAACTTTTTTTTGTCTCTCGGTGGCCGAACGATCAGCTGAGCGCCCGGCAGCCGGCTTTTGAGAGCGGTCAGCTGAGCGCCTGGCAGCCGGCTTTTGAGAGCGATCAGCTGAGTGCCCGGCAGGCGCCGATGATCAGCTGATCATTCACAATAGTCTGCCGCCGATAAAACTGTAAAGAAAAAAAAAAGAAGAAAAAAAAAGCTTTCTGTTGTTTTCTACGATCCTTTGTGCCATTATATGCAATGCATCCGTTGCATCTGTCACACAACGCAATGCAACGGATGCCGTTCAACACAAGTGTGAAACTATAGCCTAATGCCTGCTTTACACGAGTCAACCGATCGTGCGGTTTCACGATCGATCGTACCCGCCCCCGTCGTTTGTGCGTCAATTCGCTGCCCGTGTCACACGTACTTACCTGCTGAGCGACGTCGCTGTGGGCAGCGAACATCCTCTTCCTGAAGGAGGAGGGACGTTCGACGTCACAGCAATGTCAAACAGCCGCCGGCCAATAGAAGCGGAGGGGTGGAGATGAGCGGGACGTAAACATCCCGCCCACGTCCTTCCTTCCGCATAGGCGGCGGGTGCCGCGGGACGCAGGTAAGCTGAGTTCATCGTTCCCGGGGTGTCACACGGAGCGATGTGTGCTGCCCCGGGTACGATGAACAACCGGCGCCTTTTTAAATAAACAGT
This sequence comes from Anomaloglossus baeobatrachus, assembly GCF_048569485.1. Classification (NCBI taxonomy): domain Eukaryota; kingdom Metazoa; phylum Chordata; class Amphibia; order Anura; family Aromobatidae; genus Anomaloglossus; species Anomaloglossus baeobatrachus. The sequence goes on from NC_134353.1 coordinate 750,060,050, forward strand.
ATTTTGAAACTGAGCGACGAGTACACGACTCACGATTTGTGAGCGAAACTGCGTCGCTCAGAGGTGTTACAGGAGACGACGTCGTGAACAATGCCGGATGTGCGTCACGAAAACCGTGACCCTGACGATGCATCGCACGATAGCTCGTCTCGTGTAAAGCACCCTTAAGAGGGAAGGTGCTAACTGTACTGGCCAGTCCATGACACACAGGAAACAGGGGAGCACTGTCTCTTAAAGGCAAAGTACTTTCAACCGTTCGTAGGGGTGATATCTTTACATCCCTCCCCACTTAATGATAGTCTTCCTCGACCTTAATAACAACAAGGAACTATACAATCAACAAAAAGTTTAACCTAAAATGGAGAGTGTCTGGCTCTCTCATCATCACTCTTAGTCCCAAAGTGCAGCAGTGGGGCGCATAATGTGCACGTAGTACCTGTAGGATGGAAAAACAACATCGGCAGCACAGACAAAACTTATCAACGTTCAAGGTATCTGACTGGTGGAACTCCTGCAGTAGACCTCTGAGACCTCTGGAGTTCCTGATTTTCTGGCGAGACCTGGCTGTCTGCCAGATAGACCATATGGGTGAGTAACTATATTGTTATATCCATGGCTGCCTAAAAATGGCAAACAGTGTGTGTGGAAATACCCCTACACGTCTCGCTGATGCTTCATAAGGTGGAGGATAATGTGTGCTGTCCGGAACCCGTGCCACGAGACACGTGGGGGTATTTCCACACAGAATGTTTGTGACCGACCTCCCAGTCATGGGTGAGTTCTATTGATATCAGGCTGGTTTTTGGTGGCGGTGAGACTGCCTGACACTGGTAGAAAATGTCTACTGGGTAATGTTCCGTCCAGTCCTAGTGACCACCATTTTTAGGCAGCTATGAATATAACAACCCATATAACTCACCCATATGGTCTATCTGGTAATAGGTATTTTATTTATATGCTAATTAAGATAAGCATATAAAGCAGAGAGTCAGTTTAGTGATTCGCTATTTATGGTATTATTTGTTATTGCAATCATCTGATAGCTTGTGCTATACAAAGCAGTGCATAGGAATGACTATTATTTGTGAAAAGGTTAAAGAAAGATGGTTAGTGCCAAAATGGACAGTCACATACCAATAAAATAGTTTAAAGGGAATTCCTCAGCAGGTTTTTCCTATGTAAGCTGAAGCAAGAATTCTGCAAGGATTAACAGAAAATTGGTTATTTGCTATGTTTGTTTAAGCAGCAGGAACCTTATCATTGCTGGACTACAAAGCCACACGTACTGCAGTCATGCACGCCCCCTCTTTTGATTGACACCTCACTGTCAATATACAATCTCTATAAAGAGCTTGGTGTGGGCAGGACAGCTCTCAGCTTTATTTCATGGCTAAATCTAAAAATACAGATTGTATCAGAATGGCTGCACCCACCAATCTAAGTTAGGCTATGTGCGCATGTAGCATTTGTCCCTGCAGAAATTTCTGCAGCGATTTGAACCAGCACACGTGCACTTCAAATCGCTGCAGAAAGAGTCCGTAATGAAAAGAAAAAAAAAAGCCGATTTCATGCGCTCTGAGTGCAGCCCCTGCCATAGACAGAGCGGGGGATACATGCAGAGCGCAGGAAAGAAGTGACATGTCACTTCTTAGAACGCGCGCTTCGGGCAGCAGCCGAAGCGCTGCGCTCTAATACGCCACGTGCGCACGCCTCCTGCATAATCTTCATAGATTGTGCTGGGGACGCAGGACGCATGCAATACGCAACGTGCGCACATAGCCTTATACATTTTTGGATTCAGGATCTCCTTGCATACATCATGCTGCTCTGCTCTTAAATGAGGTAGCAAAAATCTGCTGACAGATTTCCTTTAAAGACCCCGACAGAACAGCTCATTTTGGGCATGCACCCAGGACATTGTCATCACTTAACTTACTGCAAGTATTAAGGGAGGTTCCTCTATGTCAGTGTGGTGCTAATAAAACACTCTGCTTTGGCTAGGGAATCTAGAAACAATGCTAGGCCATGCTGCTGATTTTTTTTTTCTCCAATGAAGGAAAATCTTTGGTTGATGATGCGAAAATTAAGTTACATTTTAATTCGAGAGTGTAGGCGCTGACTAAAATTATAGTGTGCATGACAGCTCATTGCAGGATCCTTTGGCATAGAAAGTGTTAATAAAATCCCGGCTTGTCCTTTTCATGCTGTCAGAGGGGTGGGTAGGAGGGAAGGGCAGCTATAGCTTGTGGGTGACTGTGTGCTGCTTTCTAGAGACATCGCTGCACAGAAAGATGCGCCCACTCAGTGGAACTGGGAGCCAATAACGTGACTCACACCAAATGTGACGACTATTTTGGGGACCTGTTTCAAAGAGAGAATTACCCACACTTGAGGGGCTAAACATTTGCTAATTTTCTGAGCTGATCTATTTACAATTACATTTATTTATCCAGACCCAACTGATGGATTAGTGTTATTGAATTACAATGTCAATCATTAAAGAAGCAGAGGAGAGGAGGCACGCTACAGCACGCATTTCATACTTTCGATATATTGTATGTCTAATAGAAGAATGCGGTGTATATAGGAGACGTTTGGATATATTGCACTATTTTATTGATTTCTTTCTTATGCTAACTATAACAGTTAAACATGACGTAGCACAGGATTTACATATACTGCTACATTTTCGCTGTCTACTCTTTGAGGTGTCCCAGTATCTCCATAAGGGCTATAAATTGGATTAGTGGAATGCGATAAAAAAATTGCATTCCACTCAGACCAATGTTATTCTATGAGACAGCTATATTCTCTAATTTTTCTTGTTCCCTTCTACTATTTTTTTCTCATGCCACATTGGACTGAGGGAAAAAAATGCAGCATGCTGCAATTGTCAGCGACTATCGCATCACTCGCACCCATAGACTTGTATGTGTGAAACATCGGATTGCACTGATGACACCTGAGTACAATGCGATATATGGACAGACAGCCAATGGAGAAGATGAAGAAATTACTCTCACCCTCTTCTCTGCATCTGTGATCTGATCACAGGATCGGGTTGCAGTAACATTACAAGACACTCTGCTCACACTTGCAGCAGAGCTTGACCTATGGGCTCGGTTCCACCTGCGAGAGCATCGGAAGCAATATGCTAATGACCCTCTGCAGCGTCTGTGAGCTGAGTCATGAGACTGTGATGTGATATAACGATCGGATCACAGCTGCGGAGAAGAGAGAGGGAGACCCCGGACTGTCTCTGCGTACATTGCACTGCGGTCGGATGACATGCGAGTACAGTGCGATCTTTCACACACACCCATTGACTTGTATGGGTGTGTGTGAGCCGAGACTCATTGCCAAACGCAGCATGCTGGGATTCATTTCTCATGCCAATATGGCATGAAGTCAATCGCAGATGGACACTGTCCCATAGTTTTGCACTGGTGTCCGAGGGATATTAAAATCCAAAAATTGTATTAAATCAAATTAAAATCCATATAAAAAAAGGTCCAAACAGGGTATAAACAACTGTCAGAGAGGATGCATTTCGAACCCGGAGACTGACTAAGAGCCAATGGGTTCGAAATGCATCCTCTCTGACAGTTGTTTATACCCTGTTTGGACCTTTTTTTTATATGGATTTTAATTAGATTTAATAAAATTTTTGGATTTTAATATCCCTCGGACTTTGTTGCTGGATTACCCTCTGTCTACAATCTGGATTGCCAGTATACCCTTTCCCTTGCACGAGTCCAGGATACGGTGACCCCTCCTTTGGCTACATGTGAGCGGATACCAATCTTTGTTTTTGACCATGAATATCTACAGGTCACCAATCCGATTTATAGGAGCACATCTCAGTCTACCATTCGGACACTGCTTAATGAGGACCAGTCACCAGGTAATAAGTGTCCAGTTCTTGCTCCTATTTTATTTCCGCTGCTCTCCTGAACATTATGGTTTTAATATGATCTTTACCAAGTGGGTGGTGCTTACAGAATGCTCTAGGGAGGGTCTTTAGGCTGCTCTGCATAATTACCCTGGTAGCAAACGTCTTGGTAAATGCCATAGAAATTAGAGAAATTAGCACTAAATAAGAAAGCCCATGTCTCTGGAACTATATGGTGGATTACAAAATTACAACTGAATACTCAGCTGAGCAGATGGAATAAAACAAGTGAAAACTGTCCATTTTTCTGTTGCTGGTAGGTCCCCTAACTAGAGACCATTTTGAACACTGGTATCTGTGTGGAGTATAAAACCTCTTGGTGGCCCAGCTCAGTTTTTACCTCCATTTTATGGATCAGCTTTTTTTTTTTTTTTTTTTTTTAATCTGACGTGTTTTTCCTTTTCTTAAGTATAAAAAATATAATGAAAAAAAGGTCTGTAAAAACCATGACTGGAGCTTTCATACAACATTTTTGTATTAACAGAGACAAGAAAAAATCTCAGCTCAACTCCTTAAGGATTGATATGCGAAACGCGTTTGTCTTAGACTCTTGGCGTGTTTTCTATAACATGATTTTATCTGTTACCATATGATTTTATGGATGTTCCTAAATAATCTTGGCTTTTATGAAGATAAATTGCTGGATTTCCTTTTCAAGTGTAAATTTTGTATTAATGGTTCATATAATCATGTAGTTTTGCTAAAATGTTTACATGGTGGTACTGTTTAATTCATAACTTACCATACTCACATATGTTTGCATCCATTGGATGTCATTAAATATTATCACCTTTTAAAATAATTGCATAATATACTTTATTAAAAACATACATAAGCTGGTTGTGAGCGGCGTTGATGATCTCGCCTACAGTGGTGCTTACCATTTGCCTAAGGCCTCCATCACATATCCATGTTTCTAGTACTTGCTTTATACGTTATCACGAACATCACATGTGACCATTTTAACAGATGGGGCTGTTGACATATCCATGTGTTTCCCAACCACACGTATGACAAGGGCAAAAACAAGTCTATGGGTCCGGGAAAACCATGTTTAGCAAACTGATTGCTTCCGAGTGCTGTACGTGTACAACATTCCAAATTATAGGAGAAGATTTCTAATTTTCTTTATACATCCATAAGAAACACTAATGACACTGATGGTAAAAACAGACATACTGATTGAACACACTGATGATACCAGTACCATTTTAACTGATGACACTAGTGCCATTTTTTCCGAAACATGTTCTATACAGTTGTTTGAAAGGGGCCTAAGAAAGTAAATCTAATAATAAAAGAAAAACACATTTAGGCTAGGGATACACGGCGACTTTGGATGCAACAGTCATCGCATGATGAAAATTCACTCAATGCTACTGCTACATTGCAGCACTGTACAAGTGAATGGGATCGCAGTGTGACACCTACACTACTATAACCCACTGGATGTCTTGAGACTTGATTGTCGGAGTAGTGTAGGTGTCTCACTGCTGCGCCATTTACTTATAAACATCTGCGATGTCGGAGTGGCATTGAGTGAACTTTGGTCGTGTGACGGCTATCTCAGGCAAAGTCGCCTGTAACCCTAATTTTAGGGCGGCTTTGCACACTACGACATCGCAGGTGCGATGTCGGTGGGGTCAAATCGAAAGTGACGCACATCCGGCGTCACTTGCGATGTCGTAGTGTGTAAATCCTAGATGATGCGATGAACGAGCGCAAAAGTGTCGTTATCGTATCATCGGTGCAGGCTCCGACATTTCCATAATGCCGCGACAGGTACGATGTTGTTCCTGCGGCAGCACACATCGCTGTGTGTGAAGCCGCAGGAACGAGGAACATCTCCTACCTGCCGCCGGCCACAATGCGGAAGGAAGGAGGTGGGCGGGATGTTTACATCCTGCTCATCTCCGCCCCTCCGCCGCTATTGGCCGCCTGCCGTGTGACGTCTCTATGACGCTGCACGACCCGCCCCCTTAGGAAGGAGGCGGGTCGCCAGCCAGAGCGACGGTCGAAGGGCAGGTGAGTGCATGTGAAGCTGGCGTAGCGATAATTTTTGCTACGCCAGCTATCACAAGATATCGTACCTGCGATGGGGGCGGGGACTATCGTGTGCGACATCGCAGCATCGGCTTGCGATGTCGCAACGTGCAAAGCCCGCCTTACTCTTTAATCAAATGTAGCAAGAAGTTAAATGTTGTCGATTTAATATGGTCTAATCAGGTATGCAGTTATATCCACGTCACTAGAAGGAGCAATTAGTTACTTTCTGGACAGCAGTGGCCACTGTTAGTCTCTTGAATATATAGCCGCAGTGCATTTATTTTCACAAAGAATAATAATGAGAATTTGAGCCTTGTCTCAGGTGCATTACTATCAATTGTACATGAGTTGCTGCAGATAGATGTCACCCAGAAAATCCTCCCATTTACCCATATATGCGTGATTTGGCCGTTCGTCTGGATAGGGGGCAACTAGAATACGATATGTATCTGAGATAGGGCCCTTAGTAGAAACTCCGTATTTCAAACTGTTTTTAAAGATTAGTGATGTTTTGAAAAAAAATGTAAATAAAATAAAGCATCACATTGTATCTGTCCCAATGACTATGGGATAGCGGGGAACCGGGGCCCCTAAGTATGACGCCACTGACTATGAGGGTGTCACAGAGAACTGCACTTCCCTTTCTCTTAGGATCCCAGAACCATGGAGGGTGGTTTGTGCATTAACTACTGGTATTGCTTCCATCAGCACTCAAAACCTAACCACACCTCACACCACACCCTATCAGGTACACCAGTGGGTGGTCTAGCTAGAAAAGGGCCACCCACCTAGGGGTCAGGCAGACTGGTGGGAGGGACATAGTAAGTTCAGCAGTATTTCCCAAAGAGTGAGGAGCTGGGAGTAGCAGCTCCCTGGAGTTCGATAGTAGCCCTCAAAGAGTGAGGAGCTGAGGGAGTTGGAGCTCCCTGTGTGACCTTGGTTGGGTCGCAGATGGTGGTCTGGGACCAGAGGAGTCGGAGACCCAGTCAGAGGATATTGGAGGAGGTGTAGCAGACTTAGTTTTGGAGAACGGTCGGCACGAGAAGTCCAGTAACCGGACCGGTACCTAGCTTGGTGGGGTACAGGACCCTAGATCAGGGAGTAGCTTCACACAACCTGATAAAGAGACTATCCTCCACAGGTGAATTATGAACTTTCCCCAAGAGCTCAGAGATCGAAGGCAGCAACACAACCAGGGGGATAGGCTTTCCAGCTTATGCAGCCCACTGAAATCCCAAATGTCAGCCATCGAGAGCACAGCTCCACTATTTTACTATAGGGAGCGGGACCCTGACAGCTTCAGGCCGAAAGGTCACTCAGGAACATCTACACAATTGTACATGGAGGCAGGCTCCGGACCACTGAGCAATACCAGTGGAAACGGACACCCGGACGGGCTCCCCAGAGTGACGGCGGCACTCAGAGACTTGGTTTACTTCTGTGTCAGAGTCTGCTTATTGGCCGCACTAACAACTGCACCGCCTGAGTGAGTACACTTGCCTCCCCGGGTCCTGACCTGCCCAAATCCCCTCCAGCATCCCATGCTCCATCCCTACGGAGCCCCGGAGCCTTCCATACCCGTGGAGGGACCACCATCTCGCTGCACCGCTCCATCCACCCCGGGAACTCCCATCGGCAGTGGCGGTACTCCCTTACCACACACGAACTGTCCCTTGTAAGTAACTCTCCCCTTTTTATTTGAGTAGCCGCTGAGCCCCGGGTCCAGGGACCCTCGAGCCACACCAAAACTCCCGGATCCGAGCAGTCCGACTTCTGCAGGGGCAGCACACTAAGCTGTCCCTCAAATTAGGGGGCCCAGTGCAATCTCTAACCTCAGGGATACTCCTGTTGGTGGAGATGCCTGAGTCTCCTTCCTGGCCCTGCTCCTGACCAGTCCTGATCTGATTCAACCTTACCACCAGGGAAGGACAGGACAGGAGTGTGATGAAACCCATGGATAAAGACAGACAAATAAAAAACAAAACTCTGTCACACAAAACAACAATGACAAAAAGATTCAGGAAGAAAAACTCCTTAACTACTACAACTTTCACCAGAGAGTCTGGGACACCAGACCTCACAGAGCAACAAAAACAAACTATAGCTGGCATGGGTGGAAGGATTAAACCAGCATAAATAGGAGAGGAGCAGATGTGATAGGCCTCCCCACAACATGTGATCAAAGAAGCAAGCAGACCAGAAGAGATTAACTCTTGCTTGGCTGCCTAGGAATCAGTACACAACAGGTCGATGCTCGAATCTACCCACGTTGATCCCAGACACCAGAGAAACCATCGGCGGAGACCGACGACACCATGACAGTCAGCGAAGTTTGTGCAAAACTCCATGTGACAGTATTTTAATGTAAAAAATTTGATTATTTGCTTACGCTTGCTATACTTTATGTCTAGAATCATCAATTGTGATGACAGATGTTGGTGATGCAATAAATAATATATTTTCCATATATTAAAAAGCATGATTAATATAATTGCATTTGATTTTTCAAACTATTGGTCCAAAAAGTACATGGTAAAAGACAGCGATGACTCATGACAATGAATATATTTCTTTGCAATGGAAATCTACACATTTAGAAACCAGAGTAGGACATGATCTCTGGGGAGCAGTAAGCAAGCTGCAGTACCACTTTAATTGATTAACACAGAAAGAAGGAATACATAGAGCCATCTGTGATTTTTGTTGCTTCACCCACCTTCTTGGCTGAGTTCATCCTGCATGTTGCCATGATCTACGCATTTGCATGTTGCCATCCATAGTACTGCACATGGGCTACATAAACATCCAGGCATCTTATTAATAGACAGTAATAAGAAAAAGAATGGAAAAACTAAATCATTTTTGTTGTCGTTTACTCTGTACTTATGTAAAGTTTTAGGGGTTTTTTTTACTACTGGATTGCTGCTTTTATTCTAAGATTCTTGACCCTACTCATATACCCACCTGCTGCCATCTTCACCTTTTACCACCATTGCTCCCATCTGTCTCTAGCAGTTTGTGACCTGCCGCCATGCTCCATGAAACACCGGTCACTCTTCAATGCAAATCTAGGATAGCTTAATTCTGGCTCTCATAGACTTGCATTGAGAGCTTGGGATGTAACTTCTGACTTCACGCCAATCAGAAGCTGCAGTCACAAGATGGCGCCACAAAACTGGAGTGATGACGGTAAAAGGGGAAGACACCAGATGGTGAGTATATTACTAGGGGCTGGGACTTTAGATTAACCGCTTCATGACCACTGACTTGCTTGGCTCTGTGCAGCGCCGATGTATAATTACGGTCAACAGTCAATAGGGGATCGTGACCCCCTGCATGCCGCAATAGCTGGGTTTCCAGTGCAGAACTGTAGTTTCTGCCTGGAGACATCATTGGATCAGGTCCTGATGATGTTAACCCTTTGTGATCTTCTATGAGCTGCGATCAATAGCAGCACATAGAAGTTTCATAGGAGTAGTGCGCTCATTCTTTTACCTCTCGGGCTCCACTGTGACATGATCACGGGGGAGCCGACGGTTTTCATGGCAGCCAGAAGTCACATGATGAACTCCAGGTCTGCCATGTCAGTGGTCTGTCAGATCCAGCCTGCAGCAAAGGGTCTGAGATGTGATCTGCAGCCTGACACTGCTAGTATAATGTATTCCTATGCTGCTGGAGGGCAATGCATTATACCAGCGATCAGAAAAGAAACGTTAGCTAGGTAAAGTTTAAAAAAAAAAACAAAAAAAAAAAAAACACCTGCAAAATGTAAAACACAAAAAAAAAAAAAAAATTCTATAAAAAAAATAAATGTATTTATATAAAAACAAAAAAATGACACGTATATTGTTATCGCCGCATCCGGGCCGACCTGATCTATAAAACTGTCACACTATTTAACCTATTCAGTAAACAGTTTTAAAAAATGCGTTAAAAAAATGCTTTTTCATTATACTGCAGAAAAAAAGTGGAATAAAACTCAATCAAAATGCTAAACATAAACAAAAATAGTATTACTGAAAACTACATCTTGTCCCGCAAAAAACAAAGCTGTCAGGGGAAAAATAAAAAAAAGTTATAGTTCTGAGAATACAGCAATGCCCCCCCAAATTATTTTTTTCTAAAACATTGTTTTTATTGTGTAAAAGCAGCAAAGAATAAAAAAAACTTATATAAATGTGGTATCACTGACCCAAAGAATAAACCTGTGCTGTTACTTTTACCAAAGAGTAAATGGCATAAAAAAACCATTTAAAAAAAAAACAATTCCTGAATTGCTGCTTCATGTTGATTCTACCTACCAAAAATGAGAATAAAAAAAATTCCAAAAATGTTATGTACCCGAGAATGGTATCAATAGAAACGTCAACTTGTCCCGCAAAAAACAAGCCATCACATGGTTCTCCAAACGTGACATGGCGTCCGCCATCTATTCCAGACAATTGTGCACTCTAAAATTCAAATAGTGCTCCTTCCCTTCCGAGCCCTGCAGTGCGCCCAAATAGTAGAATTCAACCACATGTGGGGTATCGGCGTACTCAGGAGAAATTGCACAATAAATTCTATGATACATTTTTCCTGATACCCTTGTGAAAAGAAAAAACTATCTGGTTAAAGTAACAATTTTGGGGGCGTAGCCTGGACGGCAATGTGAAGAGACGTGTTTGTGGAGCTCTCCTGCAAACTCCCTTGATAAATCCCTGAATACCGCTGTTATCACTGCCTCAGCCGGCTGTCAGGAAGATAAGGTGGTGAGGACTTATCTGGAGTGAGTCTGGTGGATGCAGAGAGGTGCCATGGTCCGTCACAGGCAAAAAGATAATGGAGGCGGGAAAGTCCCCAGCTCTCAAGATGGTGCCATGATAAGGCAGGAAGCTGAGAAAGTTAATGCAGCCTGTCAGGAGAGGATGCAGATCGCTGCAAGGCTGGAGAAATTTGCCTGGACTTCAGAGAAATCACATCAGCATATAGATAACAGAGGTGAGGAGGGAGAAGATAATGCCAGCTCTGATGAGATGGGGGATGGTGAAAAGCAACAAGATAAGACAGGAGAAGTGGAGAAAGCACATAGTGCACAGGAGGCTCCAGAAAACCCCACTTTAAAGGACGTTTTTGCAGTGGTGTCTTTTTGTAAAGAGGCTCTGACTTCCCTGATGAAGCAAGTTAAGGGATTACAGGCAGAGGTTGCTGACATTAAAAAAGACCTCAAGAAAGCCGATCTGAGAACAACGGCTGTAGAGGAGAGAGTGGGGATAACAGAGGATCATATTACAAAACTACAAAAGTCTGAAAAAACATTTGCACAGCAGATAGCTGAAATCATGGCAAAAAATGATGATTTAGAGAACCGCTCTAGAAGAAATAACATCCGAATTGTCGGCATCCCTGAGAAAGCGGAAGGAAGAAACCCCACTGAATATGTAGAAGACTGGCTCAGGGGGAAAATGAGTGCTAATGTCTTATCCAAGCTCTATGCCGTGGAACGTGCACACAGAGTCCCGATGCAGCCACAAACAGCAGGCAGGGGCCCTCGCACTATGCTAGCCAAGCTCCTCAACTACAGAGACAGGGACACTATACTGCGAAAGGCAAGAGACATGGAGGATCTTATGATTGACGGCCAGAGAATTTCCATATACCCGGACTACTCCATTTCTGTTCAAAAGCTACATATGACTTTTACAGGAGTAAAGAGGCGCCTGCGAGAGATGGGGGTGCAATACTCAATGATGTTCCCGGCAAAGCTAAGAGTGACGGCGTTGGAGCGGGTGCACTTTTTTACAACTCCAGAGGAAGCCATGCAGTGGTTGGACGCAAACGAAAAGCGGATCCGTTTGAAGGAATGAGCTGACTGTCTGAATCTACAGTGTGTTGGAGAAGGCCGGCTGAGGCTCTACAACATCCTTAGGAGCTTACAGGGGACCCTTCTTGTTTTTTCTTTTTTTTTTTTTTTTTTTCTCCTTACCTTTGGGATTGAGGTAGTATGCAGGGGGAATGCGAAGGGTTTGATGTGAGCTTCGCAGGACATGGGGACTGCCTAATTTGGCGCGGTGGTGGTATTTACAATTTGAGATTCCAGTTTAATTACTGTTCGCCATTTTACTGTCATATTGGTTGAGTGGAATATGTTTATACATAGAAAGGGGGGGAGTGGAGAATTGTTGGAAAAGGGACGAGTTTTAAAATGTGTCTAAGAGGGGAAGGCGAGGGAGGTAGGGGGGAATTTAGTAGGGATTATGGACCAGGTTTGGAAAACCCGATGCTTCACGGGAGTACTCGAAAACAGGAAGTGGTGGGGAGTAGGAGGGGAGGGGAGCAGGGGGGGGGAAAGGGGTAGGGTAGAGGCAGCATGGGGAGATACTACAAGGTTTGATGGTTTTACTGGGTGGGATAATGGGGGATAGAATTAAGGTGTTGAGTTGGAATATTAGAGGGTTATCAGATAGGTCTAGGAGAGCGGCAATAATTAAATATGTTCAAGACCAGAACCCGTCAGTAATATGTCTACTAGAAACGCATCTAACAAAGGAGACAACACATGTTTTAAATAGGAGATGGGTGCAGAAGGCCTATCACTCCACCTTTTCCAACTATGCAAGGGGTGTATCACTGCTGATCCATAACTCTGTGCAATATGAAGAGATAGAAGTGTATGTGGATAAAGAGGGACAGTGTGTGGCCGTCAAGTGTAAAATATTTGGCAGACTCATGTGTATAGCTGCAATATATATACCACCTCCATATAAGTGCACCAAACTAAGGGAGATAAGGGAGTTCTCTGAGAAGGGGGGAGTAATCCCTTTTTTACTGGTGGGGGACTTTAATAATGTGATAGATCTGTACTGGGATAGGAGTAGTAGACCTCCAGGTATCCAGGATAGTTGTATGACTTCGTTTGGCACTCTTATTGGGGAACTTGGAATGGTGGATGCCTGGCGAGTGAGGAATGGGAGGGTATCCTGCTTCTCTTGTTATTCGGCTTCACATAACACTCTGTCCCGCATTGACATGGCTCTAGCTAGTGATCTGATGGATGCAATGATAAGCGACGTGCAATATCTGACAAGAGTGATTTCGGATCATAGCCCAATTCTAGTGTCCATACGACGGGGGACCCTGACAGGGGGAAGGAGGGGAGAGTGGAAGCTTCATCCAGCATGGATCCGTCATATTAATATGGGGAATATAGAACGGGATCTTGGGGATTTCTTTATCCACAACGAGGGTAGCACTGGTCCGCTGGTGGTATGGGATACGATGAAGGCATACCTCAGGGGACTCCTGTTCAGGGATATCTGTAAACGTAAAACACAGACGAGGCAGGATGAGAAAGATAGGCTGGAGGCCTTAGATAAGGCAGAGCTGGAAGCAATCCGGAGTACTACTACGGACGCGAAGCAAAATCTTAGGCAGGCGCATGAACAGGTTAATAAGATGCTTTTGGAGAAGGCAGTAAGGAAGCAGGCATTCCAAAAATTGCATTTTTATGAGGAGGGGGAAAAAGTTGGTCATCTATTATCGGTCATAGCTGCAGCTCAAAGGAGTGGTTCATTTGTGCATGGTATGGACACGGTGGAGGGGACACAGGTCACTGAGGTTGAGGAGATCCTTGGGGTCTTTAAAGATTTCTATCGCACGCTATATTCTTCTAGCGGAGAGATGAGGGTGGAAGAGGTGGACTCATTTCTTGAGCGAGGTGAGCTTCCGGTGTTGCCTGTGGTGGATAGAGATAAACTGGAGTCACCTATTACTATTGATGAACTGGAGGGCGCTCTGCATGGCATGAGCAATGACAAGGCACCGGGAGCAGACGGGCTACCAGTTGAAATTTATAAACAGTTAGAAGAAATCCTATTACCCAAACTATTAAAAGTCTTTGAGGTGGCGGAGGGGGAAGGTGTATTGCCTGAATCTATGAGAGAAGCAATAATAGTAGTAATTCCTAAGGAGGATAAAAATCCGAGGCTTCCAGACTCATATAGACCCATCTCGTTATTAACAGCGGACGTGAAGCTTCTGGCTAAGGTGTTGTCAAACCGGCTGACTGGAGTTATATCTAACCTAATCCATATGGACCAATCAGGGTTCATGGCCAATAGGTCGACAGCTGCTAATATCAGGAGATTGTACCTTAATCTACAGTTGCCGCCTGACAACCCTGGCCGGAGGGTGATCGCTTCGCTAGATGCCCAGAAAGCGTTCGATAGTGTTGAGTGGGGGTATCTGTGGAAAGTGTTGCAGCATATGGGTTTTGGCCCACGGTTTGTAAAGTGGGTGCAGCTGTTGTATAATAGGCCTACTGCTAAAGTTAGAGTTAACGGTATGACCTCCTCAGCGTTTGAGTTGCACCGGGGAACGAGACAGGGCTGCCCACTATCGCAGCTCCTATTTGCTATTGCAATAGAGCCTCTGGCGGCGGCCATTAGGAAAACAAAGGAGATCCATGGATTTAAGTATGGGCATTTAGAGGAGAAAATAGCTCTTTATGCTGACGATTTATTACTTTTCTTGGGGGATCCATCAGCCTCATTGGTTCATGCCATGCAGATAATAGAGAAATTTGGAGAAGTTTCGGGACTGACCATTAATTGGTCTAAATCGAGCCTCTTTAAAGTGGATGGGGAAGTAGCCTGGACAAATGAGGATACTGGGGCTAACAAATTGAAGAATGTGGACGAATTTAAATATCTAGGTATCCAGATATCTCTGCCAGTAGAAAAATACATACAGGTGAACTTATGGCCTCTCCTTAAAAAATTGAGAGCCAAGGTGGATGCCTGGAACAAGCTACATTTGTCAGTTGTTGGAAGGGTTAATTTGCTAAAGATGGTAGTAATGCCTAAACTCCTATACATACTGCACAATGCCCCTGTTTGTATTTCAAGGAAAAGATTTAAAGGGATAAACTCGCTGTTTAGGGACCTGGTGTGGGGTAAAAAGCAGCCTAGGGTGCGATTAGAGACTTTACAAAGGCCGAAGGATGAGGGGGGTCTAGCAATCCCAAATCCGGAATTGTATTATATAGCGGAGCAATGTCAACACCTCAGGGGTTGGTCTGATCGAGAGAAAGATGGGGGCATTAAAGAAGTACTGGAATACATAGTGGGTAGAAGTCCATTGGTAATGGGACTAGAGGATGGTGCGGTGGGGCTCCTGGGTAGAACATCTCCTACAATGGCACTTATAAATAAGACCTGGGATAGGCTGAAAAGGGTGAGAGGGGTGACCCGGTTAACTAAGTTTACACCTATCTGGGATAACAGTAATCTCCCGGAGATTCAGAAAATGGGGAATATTGAGGAGTGGAGACGCAAGGGTGTGATATACATGCATCAGATATTGGACGGAGGAATTGTGAAATCGTTCCCGCAGTTACAGAGTGAGTTTCAGTTACCGGCGTCCGGCTGGCTACACTACAGACAATTAAAACATGCGATTGCAGCCCAAGCAGCTAAACAAAGTGTGGCCATACAGACTGACCTGGTACTGGAGTATGTGTGTAAGTGGGGAGGAAGCACTAAAGGGATCATTTCTGGCACGTATAAAGATATACTACATACCTTTCTTTTAGAATACCCAATTAAAACTAAATCTAAATGGGAGGAAGTTGGGCCGATAACGGAGGAGGTGTGGGAGAGTATCCTGGAGTATGTCCCTAAACTTTCCATGAGCAAACCGGCCAGACTGTCTCACCTATACGTGATTCACCGGGTATATAGGTCTCCCTTACTGATGTTTAAAATGGGGTTGAAAAGTAATTCGGAGTGTCCAAGGTGTCAGGGATCTGACGCAGGTATTTTTCACATGATGTGGTCTTGTCCGAGACTGGTCTCCTTTTGGACTAAGGTTATCCACAAGATAGGAAGAACATATGGGTGTGTCCTCCCCAGGGAACCAGTGCTATGCCTATTGGGATATGTTGAGGAGCTTGGGGTGGAAAATACTATGAAAATTGTCATTGCTAGGCTGCTGTATGCGGCAAGAAAGCTAATCGCCAGGTCCTGGATTAAAAAAGACCCCCCGACCAGGGGAGAGTACATTAAAAGGGTGAAATGTATTCTTCAGCTGGAACGGGGAGTGTATGAAAGAAGGGGGAATGTTAAAATGTTTGAGAAGCTATGGTCTCCTTGGCTGCAATGCGAATAAGACGAGTGATGGACCAGTAAACTGGTCTGGGACCGGGATAGCCGTCTGAGACCTCTGATGTGTATGTTTTGTTTTATTTGTGTTACTAGTTGTTCCTCCTGCACAACGGGATGGTTGCTATACTACAGTTGAAGGGTATCCTAAGTGTGTACTAAATGGGATGTAGTATCGGGGAGAAGTGTTGCTGCCAGGGTGGGGGAGGGGGCGGGAGGGGGAGTTAAAGGGGTAATAGATGTGATAAATTTAATTTGGATGCCGATTTGTTATTCTGTTGTATGTATTCTGTTTTAATAAAAAAGTATCTGATTTAAAAAAAAAAAAAAAGTAACAATTTTGGGTTAAAAATTTATTTTTTTCATTTTCACAGCTCAATGTGACAAAATTCTGCGAAGCCCCCGGGAGTTCAAGGTGCTCACCAACCATCTAGATAAATTCCTTGAAGGGTCTAGTTTCCAAAATAGGGTCACTTGTGGGGGAGCTTAGGCACATCAGGGGCTCTCCAAACGTGGTATGGCATCTGCTAAGGATTCCAGACAATTTTGCAGTCAAATAGCTCTCCTTTCCTTCAGAGTTCTGCTGTGCACTCAAACAGTTGATTTCCAACACATATGAAGTTTCAACATACTCAGGAGAAATTGCATAATAAATTTTATTGACAGTGATAAAGGCGTAGCCGAAATGCATCTTGTCATGCGTTTTCAGCAGGAATAATTTTTCATCTCTGCCTTTACATATCGTTATATTCTGCTCTTTAAAATTTTAAACATTTTAGAATAAAATCATTTCCTTTATTTTTTGCACCAAGTTTTGAGCTCACTGGATTTTTTCTTCCCTTTCCTATAATACATTTTATGATGCATTTTTTCCTTATACCCTTGTGAAAAAAATCCCCACTATCTGGTTGATATAACAATTTTGTGGTAAAGATGTATTTTTTTATTTTCATGGCTTAATGTTATAAACTGCTGTGAGGATCCCGGGGGTTCAAGGTGCTCACTAAACATCTAGATATAGTCCTTGAGGGGCTTAGTTTCCAAAATAGAGTCACTTGTGGGGGAGCGACATTGTTTAGGCAACTCAGGGGGTCTCCAAACGTGACATTGCGTCTGCTAACGATTCCAGCTAATGTTGCTTTCAAAAATTCAAATGGCGCTCCTTCCCTTCTGAGCCCTGCCATGCGTCCAAACAGTAGATTTACAGCACATATGAGGTATTGCCATACTCTGGAGAACTTTCAAAACAAATTGTATGGTACATTATTTCCTGATACCCTTGTGAAAATGTAAAATTTGAGGCTAAAATAACAGTTTTGTGGGAAAAAAATAAAGTTTTCATTTTTCCTTCCACATCGCTTTAGGTCCCGTGAAGCACCTGAAGGGTTAATAAACATCTTTGATGTGATTTTGACCACTTTGAGGGGTGCAGTTTTTAGAATGGTTTCACTTTTGGGTATTTTCTATCACCTAGGCCTCTCAAAGTCACTTCAAATATGATGTGGCCCCTAAAAAATGGCTTTGTACATTTTGTTAAAAAAAATGAGAAATTGCTGATGAATTTTGAACCCTCCTAACTTCCTAATAAAAAAAAAAGTTATGTTTCAGAAATTGTGCTGATGTAAAGTAAAGTAGATATGTGGGAATTGTTATTAACTATTTTGTGTGACATATCTCTATGGTTTAAGGGTATAAAAATTAAAAGTTTGAAAATTGTAACATTTTCAAAATTTTCACCAGATTTCCGTTATTTTCACAAATAAACAAAAAACTTAATTTTACCACTATCCTGAAGTACAATATGTTACGAAAAAACAAACAGAATCATCGGGATCTGTTGAAGCATTCCAGAATTATAACCTGTCAAACTGACACTGGTCAGAAATGAAAAAAATTGGCCCCGGTCACGAATGCAAAAACTGGCTCTGGCACGGTGAAGAAAATAAATAGTGGGAGTGGTGCTTTAAATTACATTTCTTTGAGCCCATGTTGCAATTATGAAGAATGCCGAAGATACACTGTATATACCTGGTGCTAGCAGCACCTACTGACTACTGAGACAATGCATGTCCCTATTATCTTGATGAGAAGACTAAAGTCTTCAGTTGAAAGCTAACATTTTATAACAAAGGTTTTTATTGAAATATTCTTTGCAAATGTGAACACAAGCCAAACCAAAAGTCCAGCACACAAGTGCACTTATACCTTATCAGGTACTTATTAGTTAACATTTTAATAAAAAAAAAAAAAAAAAAAGCATAAAAGCTATCCCACTGCGACAAGTTGTACCCATTCAGGAGGGCCTCTACTCTAGTAACTCACCTCACTATGTGGGAGCAAGCCTCAAAATACACTAGGGCAGAGCTGGACCTGAACCTGACTATGTTCTACATCTGCCTGTGGGAAATACTGACTATATAATGGTGCACAGACCACTCCTATGGTGTTTTATGCTACCATATGTGTTATATGCTGAATGTATATATGTTGCAGTTTATAGAGAATGTGATAAGAAGTGCTGCTGCTAGAGAATGCAGTTTCTCAAGGTAGCAGAGCCGGAACTGTGTAACGGCCGGCGCCAACTAGCTGCCGATAAGTCATTGTAGAAATCTTTTATTGCACGATATGTACTGTATAATAACTATGATATATACACTGTAAAAGTAAGCTGAGAGTATAGGTTTTATAGATGTAGTACTATTAGATACTTCCTGGTTATAAAGGAGCTTAGAGCAAGGTGGGAGGAGTGACCGATGGCCAGTGGGTTCGTTAGCGAGACGTGCCTTGTGAGGTGCCAGTTCTGCAGTGGGATTCCTGGAGTGAGGACGAGGCCTTGTAACCTGGAGGTATCCTACAAGGGTCCTGAGCCTAGGGCTCACCTCGGGAGGGGCTTAGAAGAGTCCAGGGACTAGACGGCCATCAGGGCAGAGAACCTTGGATGGACTTAAGGAAATCGAGTGACTAGAAGCTATCAGAGGCAATGAAAGGACTATGGGTAGCCAAAGAAAGAAGAGCGGGGAAGAGGAGGCATAGGCCAGGCAGCTGGAGGACTAGGTCCCAGTTAGCGGAATAGGCCAGCAGACAAAGTACCCAGGGAGAAAGCGGCAGCAGGACTGTAGAAGCGTGGGCATGTCTGTCATGAAGGTGGAAGATCAAATAAACTGTTCTACTTTGTTTTGCCAAGAGAACCCCAGTGTCATGTGTCTATCTGCTATGTCTACGAGGGTGACCAGTTGCGGGGTGGTGGACACTGCCCTGAAGAGAATCGCAAGTGTAGCACACCCCACCCAAAGCAGTTTACAAACAATGATTCTCTGTGGTGGAGGAGTGCGGAGCTCTCACGACCCGGCATCTGCACCTTTCTTCAGCCATACCACCAAATGTACTAAGTACAAGAAACTAAAACAAAACAAAAAAATTTAAAAACAATGCAAGGAAACCCCTAGAGTAACTTTTTTTTTTAATCAAAAATCCGTAAAGGCCATATGTTCCCATATGGTACACCTTTTTGTCATGGGATTGCTTTTATGCAAAAAAATGTTAAAGTACCCTAATTTTTTATGTGCTATTTATTTAGTTACTGTAGGGTTTCCATGCATTGTTTTTATCCAAAGTTATATTTGTCTGTGGATGGCCACAGTGTCTATGTTTACCTACTAGTGATGGATGGTCCCGGACTGTAAAAGTCCGGATCCACGCGGGTTCAAAAGCGTCCGGGTGCCGGGCCCGGGATTCCAGGTGTTTGATCTGGATCCGGCACTCGAAAAATTAAAAAAAAATAAATAAAAAAAAATAAAGAAAACTTAGAGGCTCCAGTGCAGCTGTAAACTGCTCCCACGTGGCTGTTCGCTGCTCCTGCGGCCTCCCTGGGCCGCTCATCGTTGCTCTTACATATGCACTGCTTTCCCTGTTTTTCCACAGACCGGCTGCCCTGGCGTCTGTTATTGGTTGCAGTCAGATGTGCCCCCAGCCTGTGTGATAGCGTCTGCCTGCAACCAATGACAGGTGCTGTCTGCGGATCAGAATTATGATTCATGAAACAGGAGGCTCAGAATGAGCAGGTATATACTGTAGCCCCAAGCCCCTCCTGTTATGTATATACTGTAGCCACCTGCCCCCCCCTGTAATGTATCTATTGTTGCCCTCAGCCCCTCCTGTGATGTACAGTATATAGTGTAGCCCAAACCCCTCCTGTGATGTATATACTATAACCCCCAGCCACCCCTGTGATGTATATACTGTAGCCACAGTCCCTCTTGTGATGTATATACTGTAGCACCCAGCCCCGCCTGTGATGTATATACTGTAGCTCCCAGCCCCTTCTGTGATGTACAGTATATACTGTAGCCCCCAGCCTCCCCTGTGATATATATATATATATATACACATATATATACACATATATATATATATATATATATACATATATATATATATATATATATATATACACACATATATATATATATATATATATATATATATATAATCTCACAGGGGAGGCTGGGGCTACAGTATATATCACAGGGGAGGCTGGGGCTACAGTATATATCACAGGGGAGGCTGGGGCTACAGTATATATCACAGGGGAGGCTGGGGGGGCTACAGTATATATATCATAGAGGAGGCAGGAAGCTACACTATATACATCACAGGGGTGGCTACTATATATATATATATATAGTAGCCACCCCTGTGATGTATATAGTGTAGCTTCCTGCCTCCTCTATGATATATATACTGTAGCCCCCCCCCAACCTCCCCTGTGATATATACTGTAGCCCCAGCCTCCCCTGTGATATATACTGTTGCCCCCAGCCTCCCCTGTGATGTATATACAGCAGTCTCACTGTGCACTGCTAAGTCTATTAAAGTGATGGCCATCACACAGCGTGGCCTGCACAGCCACATGGCCAGGAAGAGCTGGATGGAGACAAGTGGGGAGGTGAGTGAGGCTGCTGCCGACTTCTACTGTTAATAATATCTCTAATGTGTCTGTGTGTGCATGTATGTTGTGTATCTATGTATGTCAGTGTATATGACTGTATATTTTTGTCTGTTTATATGTATTTTAGGGAATTTGTCTTCAAATATGTATATACATGTATGGCTGCATGTGTACGTATCTGTTTATGTGCATTTGTGTGTGCATGGAGCCCACAGACTTTTGCCTCGGGCCCACAAAAACCTTGAGCTGACCCTGACTCCTGTAGCAAAAGAAAAAATAAACAAACAAAAAAATCAAAACACTAGAGTGGTGCTTTAAATGCATTTTTATTGCATTTGTTTTATACTGCGTTTTTTTGGTCTCTTTTTGGTTTGTGATATGTTAAATTAAGTTGATTTGTTTTTTGATACTTCCTTGGATTTGACTTTGGCAAAACTATACAACCTAAAGGTATGACCACATAAGTATTTTAAAATAATGATTTTTAATTTACCAGCATTAAAAAAAAACAAAAAAAATAAAACATATAGACAAATATAAAAGAATGATATTCTGACAGGCAGAAAGTTTTACAAAAATGTAAAGCAGGCACCAAAATGTTAGAAACATAGGCACTACATAATGATAAGAATTATATAACGCATAATAAAGGATATACATAGATAAGGGAGTGTCCCAGGACAGATCAGATGTGCCTGTCCCCAGCAGTTAGCACTATGCACATCTGATCTGTACTGGGACACTCCCTTATCTATGCATGTCCTTTATTATGCGCTATATAATTCTTATTATCATTATGTAATGTCTATGTTTATTACTTTTATGGTGACTTGCTTTTCTTTTTTGTCAAACTCTGAGAATATCACCTATCTGTCTATATGCTTTTTAAATGCTCAAACAATAAAAGTTATTATTTTACAATACTTGTGTGGTCATACCTGTAGGTAGTACGGTATGTTCATATGCGGTTTATGACTACTATGGTCTCTGGCTAGCTGACAATTTTGTAGGGTATATATTTTGACAAATCTATATTGGTACAGTCATGTGTGGGTTACAAGCGTCTGTAGTGTGTTTCCGCAGCGGAAATGACCATAGCTAAAAACGCACATGTTTTTCACCTGTGGATTTTCCCATATCTAAATTCAATATTCTATGGGTCAGATCTGCATATAAAACTTCGTGTTCTTGGAAGAGAAACTGAGATGTTACGGATATCAAACACGCACCGCAGATCAGTGTATGCTGCATCAAAGAAGCACAGTGGGCATGAGATTTCAATAAATCCAATAAACTATGTTGGAACTGTAAGGTGCCAGGTGCCTTTTTTGTGCAGCGAAAATACACAGCGTCAAAAATTCAACCTAATCTTAATAATCCATCATTTTAGAGGTCCTTATGCCTGATTGCAAAGGGGCTGTCCAAGTAATTTACAACACCTTTAATTCACCTGAGTGTTTGCCCCATTAAAATAACACTTGCACCATTCCAGCGGTGTCGGCATTCGCTATTCTGGGGGTCACATGACATTGTGACATCACGCAAGCGCTGTGCCCAATCAGTGCTGGTTTCACTGTCCCCATCTTTGGATGTATCAAACATGTCACGGGTGAGAAAGGAACCCAAGGAATCCTATATTGGCCCTAAGGGTCAGTTCCCTGCACTCACCCAAACACCTGAAGGTACCCTTGAAAGTAGGGAGGTCCAGGCCCCCAACCTAAGACTGTGCAGGTGACTTGTTACAGAACACACGTCCAGCTGCGGTTTGGTCCGGGCAATTACACCTCCGGTTCTACCGGCTTCAGTTTTCCCCTACTGCCTGAGGACATAGAACGACTACACTGACACAGCACATGCAAGAGTGTGCATCAGCTACTACAAGTTTCCTGCTTCACTGCTTTTTAGCAGTTCTCTCCAGGTGGAGATAGGATTCAATTGAGTACCAGCTTATGGTTATTCCCCTGTGTTTTGTGACCAGATACATGCTGCCCCTTCCCTCTTTGGCACCATACATATAGGTCTTATTCTGTAGCACCATTCTAATGCTACACACAGTATAGAATCGATGTACTAGCATTGAATACCCTTGACGTATATACCGTTCCAATTATGGGTATGCGAATTGACACAGTGATAAACATATGAGACTCTACTCATTTCCATAACTCCTAGTCCTTTACTGAATAATCGCATACATTTGATTGTGCATGATAATAGTCCATGTTGACGAAGGCCTGTGGCCGAAACGTCCAGTTTGTTGGACCATATTCATTTTTTCTGAAAAAAAGCATTCAAGGAACTATTGTGTTAATAAAAATATTGCATACAACTTTTTGCATTTTGCCTTTTTTCTGGGAGTTGTAGTGTGCCGGGGTTACTCTTTTCTCATGTGCTATTTTTTACCCTAGAGCACCTACTTTATCGGTGACGCGGAGCTTCTCTCCTTTATACAGGCCCCCAACCTAGGCCTTATCTCCTGTACTTGACCATGATGGTAAGATCCCCCCTTCACAACCCACCACCGGGGGTAAAGGGACAAGAACCAAAGTCAACAACCCCACCAACAAATAAAGAATAAACAGGGGTAACAACGACAACAACTCAAAAACACAGCAACCACACCTAAAAGGAACCACTAAAAGTGCTCAAGGGAAACAACATAAAAAGGGGGGGGGACAACAGACTACTGGGTAACATCCATACCATACAACCAGCACACATAGAAGTGCTGCAGCCCACAACGCAGGTCTCAGTCAGAGGGCTTCACCAGCTCCTTTCTCCTCCTGGCCAAGATTCCAAATGAATGAAAATAACTGGCACCCTCTGGTGGAAGTAGAGGGTATTTATAGAACCTGTGTGTGGTCCAAACTTGAAACACCTGACCAGGAGTCAGGAGCTGCTGGAAGGTAAACTGACATTAACCCCCTCCTCCCCAAAGGAAAGGGAATCCATTTAAGGCCATGTGTGCACGTGTGCATTGTGCATGCGTTTACGCAGCACTTTGCACTGCAGCGTAAACGCATGCGTTCTGCATCTCCAGCAAAGTCTATGTAACTTGTGCAAATTCTATGCGCACGTTGCGTTTTAGAACGCAACAATTTGCATGCTAAAATTTGTGGCCGAATCGCTGTGTTCGAAAAAAGCAACATGTCACTTCTTTTGTGCGTTTTGGATGCTTTTCCCACCCTGTCTAGGCAGAGCAATCATCCAGAACGCATGAATTCTGCATCCATTCTGCATTCAAAATGCTTCCAAAACGCAGCTTTTTGGTAGCGCTTTGAAATGCACATGCAATGACAAAACGCTGCGGAATATTTGTCACGGCAGAATGCAACGTGCGCACATACCCTGAGGGCCGAATTGTACAGTGTTAATACTGTACAATGGCATCGCAGCAAGCTCCGGTCACATGCTTGGGTCACATGACAGCATGTGACCAGAGGTTGCCGCGATGCCATTGTACTGTATACACTGGAGTGTGCCGGACCCGTCAGTCTGGCAAAAAGCCGGATGTGTGAAACAGCCCTAATCAGCAGATTAGTGAGATTCTGACCCAGAAGCTGTCACAAAACTCTGCAACAGAGGAAAGTCCGTGATAATATAACGAGGCGAGCAGCTCTGACTGTTTTATGACTGAAAAAGACATGGAGACTGACATTACACAGGATGGTGCTGCCACCTTGTGGACAAGTGCTGAAATTGCTCGAGGGGCAGACGCTGTAAAATCTGATCCCCTCCCACAGGCACTAGTTGTACTGGAAAAAAAGACACTGAGCTACTGGAGCTGTACCTGAACAGACCTGCCTCGGACTGCCCTCATCGCTCAAGTGTGAGGGATTGCCAGAACTGCTGCAGACGGGATACTGGACTCAAGGGACCTCCGGACCGTCTCTTTCCTCCGTACCAAGAGACTGTAAGCTAGTCCTCTGGTGAGAGGGCTGAAGATTTCCCCATCTCTGCTCCTTGGAGTTGCCGTCGTTTACCCGGAGTCCAGGCCTGCTACGTGGGAGACCTCCCTCCTTGTGTTTTGGACTGGTAATGTAACCCATAGGGCAAGTCAGGGACAGAATTCTTGTTTATCATTGCTGGTTTTTTTGTGTTCTGTGCCGTGTGTCTGAAGTTAAAGACCCGGATAGCAAACCCTGGTTATGTGTGCTGCTAAGCCAGCTGCGTGTGTCATTGAGATGTTTACCAGTAAAGAAATATACCCTTGCATAAAATCTGAGCGTGGGGATTTTGTTGGCGCAGATTATGGGAACTCAACTGCGGTCTTACCCGCGGCCACTTCAATAAAACATCCATTCAAAGTGAGAGAGCAGACACAGCTCACACTTCCTCTTGATGTTTGATTCATGTCAACATCTCTGGAAGGGCGCCGACACCGGATTGAGAAGTGGTTGTCCGAATAGTGGATAACTCCTTTAAGTGTGTATGAATGTGTCAAAGGCAGAATAAAAAGAAAGTATAATACAGTTATTGTTGACTAACGGGATCATTTTAACAGCTAGTACTATTAGTCCTAATAGATCAGTGTTTCTCAACTCCAATCCTCAAGACCCATCAACAGATCATGTTTTTAGGTTTTCCTCAATATTAGACAGGGAATAATTCCATCACCTGTGCAGCATTAAGGAAATCCGAGAAACCTGATTGAGCAAAACCTGAAAACATGATCTGTTGGTGGGTCTTGAGGACTGGAGTTGAGAAACACTGGAAGGGTGTATGACCCCACGGCTGGGCTCCTAGACGTCACTGCACTGACAGCCTGACTCTGATCTGGTAGATCCTACACTGCAGTACATGACACTATATTCATTTTCTATTCCGTTCCCAATTCTTTTCAAATATTTAGATCCTGTTTTCTCGGGTTCCAACAGCTCTTGTAATCATTCGAGCAGACTGGATCAAGGCACAAGTAGACTATATTGTTCCTGGAGATTAATAAGGTAGGAGGCGCATGACGTCATTAGTGCTATATTCATAAATATATATTTACATTTTATTGCTATGGGGCAGAATGTAATATACCTTTGCTTGTTGGAACCCTAGGCCACAGGAAACAGTGCCTCAGCATCAAAATAATAAAAATTGACAGTGTCCTACAACCTGTGGGGCCCTAAGTCTTTAGCCTAGTGAACCTTATCAATAATTCAACCCAATGTATGTGACCTAAAAGACTTGATTTTTTTTTTTGTTTTATTTACCAAGGAAGATACTTGATTAGTAGAGCATGGCTTCCACCTTGTGGTATACTCTGGTAATGCATGTGCAGATTTTCTAATTTTGCAAGTACTGTTCAAACTTACTTTCTGTATTTTTCTGTTTTTATCTGCTAGAACTTGTTTTGCATGCATGATCAAAGTTAAGCAACACGTAGAATAAGCCTGCTGTTTTATTTTATGCCTGTGGGGTGATGCCTTGGCACAAAGCAACTTTTTTGTAAATGGAATCTGTTATAAGGATCAACCCTCCTAAGCCTTCTATAGAGATAATCAGGGTAAGCATGTAATAGAAAGTTGAAAAAAATGATACCTCGATGTCAGCAACTTAATGAATTATTTCAGAAAAATCCAGGTTTTTCTTAATATGCATTTACATATGCTAAGTTCTAAAGTTTGGACACAGGTCTCCCAAACAGTCTTCCTCCTGAGCGTATGCATTTTAAATAAAAGGGATGTTACCAGTGTGAGACATGTAATGACTGAAAGTCAGCTTTCCTGATCTCACTGCAGAGCTGTGTGTTATTAGAAAGTTGTGGGAGTAGAATATAGATAACTATGATTACATACACTTCTTTGATTTCCATCTTACACAGCCAGTGGGGGTTAGGCGTACCGTACAGCACTGTGCACAGAGTTGCCAGATGTGTTTGTAATGATACAAAGTTCAGTGAGGAGAGCAAACAGTCTGCATTATATGTCTCACACAGAAAAATCTGCTCTCCCCATCTCATTGTAGAGCTGTGTGTGATTACAACACTTCTTCAGCTACCATCTCACAGGCCAGTGTGCGGGAGGGGCATTATAGTTGAACTGTGTTTTGTCTCATTAGAAATATATACACAGTTGTAGCTCTCTTAGTGCTGCCAGATCTGTTTCAGAGCTGTGCCTGATTACAGCTAATACTTTCCTTTTTTTGGCAGTCAGTGAGGGAGAAGAGGCAATACAGCTAAGTTGAAAGCACTATGAGAGGAAAGGTACAGCTGCAGATGTGTTTGTAATGAGACAAAGTCCTGCTCTATTGCACTGCTAGTTGTAATCACACACAGCTCTGCAGCAAGGTCAAGCGAGCAGTTAATCGTTACATGTCTCCCACTGAGAATGTCTCTTTTCATTTAAAATAAGAAAATAGGGGTTTATTATAAGTTTCAAAAAAAGGAAACGGAAGAAAACAACCTCAAAAAGCAAATAAATGATGCAGCGAACCAGGAAGAAGTCATTATTATGGGGGCAGGGGCGTAACTACTGCAGTCGCAGAGGTCGCGACTGCAACCGGGCCTGGCAGCTTAGGGGCCCGCTCTGCAGATCAACAAGCAGCTCCTTTCTCTGAGAGGAGCTGCGCTGTTCTGGCGCAGACCACACGGCCGCTATATGACGAGGTGCCGCCTCCGCTGACACAAGGCCCCCCTGCCCGTTATTAGCGGCGGTCGCACCGGCCCCCCTCCCAAGTCATCACACACAGAAACAATGAAGCGTGGAGCGGCCCGTGCAACTCCACGCTCTATTATTCTCCCCATGTGCCTGCACGGTGACGTCACTCCCATGCGCTGTACTCAGAGCACAGAGCGCAGGACGGGAGGACACCGACCGCAGCAGCAGGGGAACAGAGGAGAGAGGTAAGAACTTGTTTGGTTATTTTTGTTGTTGTTTGTTTTTTTAAAAAATCAGTGCGTACACGTTGGCCGGTTCCCAGAGGCCCTGGGGGGGGGCTGCCAGCATTATACATGGAGCATGGGGGTTGCATTATACACGGAGCATGGGGAGGCTGCATTATACATGGAGCATGGGGTGCTGCATTATACATGCATAGAGCATGGGGGGGCTGCATTATACATGGAGCATGGGGGGGCTGCATTATACATGGAGCATGGGGGCTGGCTGCATTATACATGGAGCATGGGGGGGCTGCATTATACATGGAGCATGGGGGGGCTGGCTGCATTATACATGGAGCATGGGGTGCTGCATTATACATGCATAGAGCATGGGGGGGCTGCATTATACATGGAGCATGGGGGGGCTGCATTATACATGGAGCATGGGGGCTGGCTGCATTATACATGGAGCATGGGGGGGCTGCATTAAACATGGAGCATGGGGGGGCTGGCTGCATTATACATGGAGCATGGAGGGCTGCATTATACATGGAGCATGGGGGGGCTGCATTATACATGGAGCAGGGGGGGCTGCATTATACATGGAGCAGGGGGCACTGCATTGTACATGGAGCATGGTGGGCTGCATTGCACATGGAGCATGGGGGGCTGCATTGTACATGGAGCATGGGGGGCTGGCTGCATTACACATGGAGCATGGGGGGCTGCATTATACATGGAGCATGGGGGCTGCATTGTACATGGAGCATTGGGGGCTGCATTGTACATGGAGCAAAAGGGCTGCATTGCACATGGAGCATGGGGGGCTGGCTGCATTTCACATGGAGCATGGGGGGCTGCATTATACATGGAGCATGGGGGGCTGCCAGCATTATACATGGAGCATGGGGGCTGCTTTATACATGGAGCATTGAAAGCTGCATTATACATGGAGCATGGGGGGCTGCATTATAGATGGAGCATGGGGGGCTGGCTGCATTATACAGGGAGTATGGCGGGCTGGCTGCATTATACATGGAGCATGCGGGGCTGGCTGCATTATACACAAAGGCCTGGGAGGCTGGCTGAATTATACATGGAGCATGGGGGGCTGCCTGTATTATACATGGAGCATGGGGGGCTGGCTGCATTATACATGGAGCATGGGGGGCTGGCTGCATTATACATGGGGGGGCTGGCTGCATTATACATGGAGGTCTGGGGTGAATTATAATATATGGAGGACTATGGGGTGTAGTATAATATATGGAGTACTATGGGGTGAATTATAATATATGTAGAACTATGGGAAAAGCATAATAATACATAGAGGACTATGGAGCTGCATTATAATATATGAAGGGTTATGTGGGACCCTTTATACAATATGGAAGGCTATGTGGGGCCGATATAGTATTTGGAGAACTATATACAAGGGGAGACAAAGATACAAGCATGGGATGGGAACGTTTTGTGCCGAGAGAAAAGGGCTCTTTCCCTCAGCACCCAGCTTTCCCTTGCTCTGCTATACATCTCTCAGCACCCAGCTTTCCCATGCTCTGATATGGAAAAGCTGGGTGCTGAGGGAAAGATGTATAGCAGAGCATGGGAAAGCTGGGTGCCAAGGACAAGATAGATATCAGAACATAGGAAAGCTGGGTGCTGATAGTGAGATTTCAGATCATGGGAAATCTGGGTGTTGAGGGTAAGAGCCAAGTGTCAGAGTCATTGTCCCGTACCCCAAGTGTCAGTGTCATTGTCCCGTACCCCAAGTGTCGGTGTACGTAGAGCTGTGTATTAAAAAAAAGATGGACCCCATGCAACTTTTTTTTTAATAATTTAAATAAATAATTTTAAAAAACGGAGTGCAGTCTCCTCCAATTTTCATCCCCAGCCATGATGAAGCCGACAGCTGAGGGCAGGTATTCTCAGGCTGGGGAGGCCCATGGTTATTGGATCTCCCAGCCTAAAAATAGCAGCCTGAAGCCGTTGAAAATTGTCGCATCCTTTAGATGTGACAATTCCAGCACTTTAGCCGGCTCATCCCAATTGCGGTGGCAATCGGGTAATAAGGGGTTAATGACAGCTCACAGCTGCAACTAAATTCTAGATTAGTAATGGGCGGCGACTATGAGACTACCCCATTACTAATCTGTAAGTGAAAGGTATAAACACAAACACAGAAAAAAAAATCTTTATTTAAAATAAAATACAAAAAAAACACGGTCTTTCATCCCTCCTCTGCCAGGAGATGCAGGTCTGTGAACTCAATGACCTCACCCTTGCAAGGGCTGGCAAAAATTAGAAGGAGGGACTGCAATATACTTTGGGAGACACGTAGAGGAGAGCCACAGAAAACATTTTTTTCTCATTTTGAAGGACTGGGACTCTTAAGGGTGCTTTACACGAGACGAGATATCGTGCGATGCATCATCGGGGTCACGGTTTTCGTGACACACATCTGGCATCGTACACGATGTCGTCTCGTGTGACACCTCCTAGCGATGCAGTATCGCTCACAAATCGTGAGTCGTGTACTCATCGCTAGGTTTCATAAAATTGTTTAATTAAAATGGCGCCGGTTGTTCATCGTTTCCGTGGCATCACACGTTGCTCCGTGTGACACCACGGGAACGATGAACACAGCTTACCTACGTGCCGTGGCACCCGCCGGCTATGTGGAAGGAAGGAGGTGGGCGGGATGTTTACATCCCGCTCATCTCCGCCCCTCCGCTTCTATTAGCCGGCTGCCGTGTGACGTCGCTGTGACGCCGAACGTCCCTCCCACTTCAGGAAGTGGACGTTCGTCGCCCACAGCGAGATTGTCCGGAAGGTAAGTGCGTGTGACGGTGGTTAAACGAGTTTGTGCGCCACGGGCAGCGATTTGCCCGTGACGCAAAAACGACGGGGCGGGTACAATCGCTCGTGTTATCGCACGATAGATCGACTCGTGTAAAGCAGGCTTTAGATTGTGAAATCCTATGCACTAAGTACAATGGCTGAAAAGTATTTACCCTTGGGGGTATACATCTATATAAGTAAGGGAATTGTAGAGGTAGTCCCCACGCGGATCCTGAAAACATTATGAAGGAGGGCACACACTGAAAAAATTAAGAGCGAGGGCCACACGATGACCCTGTTGAAAAAGAAAAAGTAGAAACAATGATACATATACCCTTTTTTTGGATGGGAAGGAATGCATGGGAATATAACAGAAAAATTTCCCTACACATCAAGGCTTGGGCACTGGGAGGAACTAATGAAATTGTCATAGACCTTTGATAGTGTTCTCCTGCCTCTGTTGAACCTGGTGTGTGTCTCCCTCACCATGAGGTTGCGGAAAGCCTCAGCGTCCACAAGCCCAAACGTCAACATTTCCAGGTCAAGCAGTCAGGAAATGTGCTTGATTAATATTTAGGCCTGTGGGTGGGTATTTTCTTTTTCCTTCCAAGGCCTGGGGTAAGTACTGCTGAACACTGTGCTGGGACAAAGAACCAGATGTGGCTGCTGATATTGCTTGCGAATGTGTAACAACAGGTGCAGGGCGGTAGGCTTCTGCACCTGCGTCCTGCACAAAGGACTGGCAAGCACTTAGCACAGAAGAGGCAGTGGTGTCACTAGCATACACTGATTGTGGACCCAGGCGTTCAGCCCACCTAGTCGGGTGCTTTGATGACATGTGCCTGACCATGCTGGTGGTGGTCAGACTGGTAGTGGGCAGGCCCCTGCTGATCTTGCACAGGTTGCAAATGACTCTTATCTTGCAATTCTCTTATCGTTCACACTTTCTTTAAAAAAGCGCCAGACTGGGGAACACCTAAATAGAAAAAAGTCCAGCTTCACCTTGTCCGGGCTCCAGAGGGTAGCTGAGATAGATACGGTGAGCTGAACCTGTTTATTTGCTGGGGAACACCTAACCCTTGGCTTGGGAACTCCCCACATGTGGGTTTTATAGGGGAACAGTTGCCACCTTCTACCTCTGGCCACCCCACTGCCTCTTCATGCCTGTTGCGATGCTGTAGATCCCTCCTACTCTGCATGGCACCTTAAGAGGTTGGGTCAGTGACTTTATCGTCCACCACTTTGTCTTCCACTTCCGTACTCTGGTCCTCCTGACTTGTTGACTTAACAACATCATTTGTTGGCAACTGTCTCATCATCAATCACCTTTTGAGACCATAATTCCTGTTCCCCACCATCATCTGCTTCTGACTGTGGCTGCTCAAATATTTGGGCATCACTACACATGATCTCCCCATGTCCCACTTGAAACGTGCAGGGTGAGAGGCCAGAATCAATAAATGGAAATGTAAAGAGCTCCTCGGAATATTTTAGGTTCGTATCACTTATCTCTTCTGGGATTTGCCATAGTGGCAGGAAGAAGGATCAGGGTGAGGATTTGTAGTGCTGGCATCCCTGCAGGGACGCTGACTTACTCACCGCCCCACCCGGGTTGCTTCCTTCCCTGTTGTCCTGCGGCCGTCTACATGTCATCCTGCTTCCTCCTCCTCCCGAGGCCTGTGCACACAGCTCAGGTCTCCTGGGAGTGTGCTTAGGGCATGCGCGCACCAGCCCTCCTCTTAAAGGGCCGGCGTGCTATTTCCAGAAAATGCCTCTCAGCATATGGCTGAGAGACACTAGGTATTTAAGGCATCCTCCCATTAGGGGAGGTGCCAGTGCAATGCCTTTGGTTTGTCAGTCTTCAGTCTGCTGGCTAGTTAGTTGTCAGGTCCAGAGTTCCTGTGTCCGTCACTGGTACCTGCCTTCCCATACCTATCTGTCCCTGCCGTGTTCACCATATCTGTCCGTACCAGCCTGCCTGTCTGCCTCAGTCATCCTACTTGTTCCTGCCTGCATATACTGTATGTCGGTAGGGGAGTCAGTCTCCTGTCCTGAGGGTCAGCTGCCACAGTCCCGATCACTGGCCTGGAAATGGTACCGGGCGTCCACCTTACAGTAGGCGCTTAGTTAAGCCTCTCCCAATAAAGGGTAAGCCTGCGTCCCCCTTGTGGTTCAGTGGATTCACTACTACAGTTCGCTGTCCCTACACTAGCCATAAGGCCTGAGACACACGGCGACAAAAACGGTGCGAGTGGAGTGCGAAAAAAAATCGCATTCCACTTGGACCAATATTAACCTGTGTGTCAGACTCGGCACACATGAGCGATTATTTTCTCAGCCCTAATCGGACCGAGAAAACAATCGCAGCATGCTGCGACTGTAATGCGATCCTTGTTTCTCTCGCACCCATTCAAGTCCATGGGGCGAGAAAAAAATCGCACTGGACTCGCGGTACACCAGTGTACCGCGAGTGCAGTGCGAGAATGGCAATAGCCGGCTACGGAGGAGAGAGGGAGATAAAACTCTCCCTCCCCTCCACAGCACCGGCCCGCTCCTCCGCAGTGCCGGCCCACCCCCCGCAGCTAAGATCCGCTCGCATGATCGGACCTCAGTCGCAGGGACACTCGTATGATACTCGACTCTGCTGTACTGCCAGCGTGAGCCGAGTGTCATGCGAGGGGATCACAGTAATCCCTGTGTGGCCCCAGCCTAAGCATTACAGTTTGCTCAGGGCATGGACTCTGCTGACTCAGACACCCTTTCTCTACCAGCGCTGTGCCAGATGTCACAAATGCAGGAACAACAAGAACAGATTCTGTCCTTCCTGTGGACTGTCAAAACCCATCTGAACAATCTGGGTCCAGCTAGTTTCTTGGCATCCGTCCTGCCTGTAGCTCCGGCACTGACAAACCCGATTTATCTTAGGATCCAGGAGCGATCCATGGAGGTGAAAGATGATACGGGATCTATACATCTGGCTCCAACCCTCCAGAAGCCGCCAATGTCCAATGGTTGCCGCTCCTGAACCCATGTAGAGTGACCATGTCAAGATGTCTGATCAACATTGAGATTACCATTGAGCCATGGCATTGTATTTTTATTTGAGTGTAATACACGTCACTCCGCTTCTGGAAGAATCAGGGTACTCAGATGGGACATCACTGCAGATACTCACTGCATGTGTACACTGCTACTTGCCATCCAGGTTTTCTTGTCAACCACTTGGCTTTTCTATGCACCTGGCATATGCAACACAAACATACTAATCCCATTTTCTCTTTATGGTTTGAAAAAGGTCTGATGTAAGACCAAAACGTCACTTTTTTTTCTACAAATAAAACTCTTTTGTTATCTCATCTCAAGGAGTGCTGGATTTTTGTTTACTTGGACTGTATTTCTACTGTTGAGGTGCAGAACACTTCATTCATGCCTGTCTCCAATGAGGCCTACCCTGGAAGTTGGTGCTGTCTTACTTTAAGAAAGCAGGAAGGAGTCCCTCCAGCAGCCACCATGCACTCCTTCCCATCGATCTTCACCCACTATCTTTGAAGACAAGTTGCTAGAGTAGAAATCTTTCGGGCCTAGAGAAGAGGGGGCGTAATGGGGGGGGTACTGTAGCACTGGTGTCCCTGCAGGGATGCTGACTTACTCACTGCCCCATTATCCCACCTGTAATTGCTTGTGTCTGTGTCAGTACCTGACTCTGTCTCCTGTTCTGGGGGTCAGCTGCCATAGTGACAGTCACTGCCCAGGGAGTGATACCTGGCATCCGCCTTGTGGTAGGCGCTTAGTTAAGTCCCTCTCACTAAAGGGGTCCACTACTCCCGCTTGCTGCCCCTACATCCACCTTGAGCATTACAGGATTATGTGGTCCAGACTTTTGGGTAGTGAGACTGGACAGTGTAGAAGATAGGGAGGTGCTGGGAAACATACTGGAAGCATTATCTGCCATCCAACTGACCACGTGTTCGCAGTGTTCTGTCTTCAAGAGTGGTGTATTGCCTCCACCTGCCAAGTGGGACAGGAAAAAAGGTCTCGTGTATGAGCGTGTTGGTTGTGTTCCCACAGCAGGCACAGTTTCATCTGGCCCACAGATTTGGCTTCTGCATGCACCATCAACAGCACGCCCACTTCCCCGTCCCTTACCTCACATCTTGCGCACTTTATATAAGGTAGATACTATATATATGCCTGCAAACTTTCCGGTATTATAAGTTAAAATAAAATATGTAGCCCTAAAAAGCACTTTTGGTTTTGGGTTTCAGCAGCAGTATAAGTATAGAAGGCCTCTTTTGTTATAAACTCTGCCTATATGCGTACTCTATTCCCAAACTACCCCGCCTTCAGCAACTAATCCTACAGTGACTGCAGGTAACAATGGTGTTGCAAGAAAGTACAATATTTAGTCCTGAAAATGACTTTTGGTTTTAGTTTTAAAACAGCAGTATAAATATAGAAGAACTCTTTTGCTATTGACCTTGTCTATATGTCTGCTCTACTCTATGATCTTCCTCCTAAACCAAATCTCCCTGAACTGAAGTGCCAAGCATCGCACCGCTAGATCTTCTATAAGTCCCAATGACGAGACCAGCTTATCATAGTAAGGCCAGTAGCCAACATGGTTACTGCATTCTCGTGTATGGCAGGCAATCCCCGCATGTTGATTGGCTATCTAACAGAATAAGTGCTATATATTTATTAGAAAATCCCTTTATGTATTATGAGAGAACAAACTTCATTTTGTGTCTGTGGTATCCATTTTGTCTTATAACTTTTGCATCATTGTAATCAAATACTACTGCTGGGTAGGGAAGTTTCACATTTGTATTCATGCCTCTAAAGTTCCTATTGGCTACATATTTCAGATCATTTCTTTGTCTGTGACACTATTTACCTCAGGCTTTATATTAATAAACCAGAAATCATGACTTCACACACCATACAAGGCTATGTTGTATTGATTTCCTGAGCGCTCATAAAACAAATCGGATTAATTTGGAGCTCAAAAGGCATAGAAAAGAGTATTTTGCTCACAGTATGTATGCCAAGCTACAGTTATGTCAGACGTCCTGGCCTTCATTAGTGTGTAAATCAGTAAATAATGGTGCTATGAAGTGGAACTTCAGGAACATTAAATTTATATTACTGGATACTGTATTCTGTAGGGTTTGCTCCACATTGCAGACTGTCAAAAGGAAAAGAAAATCCACTGACAGGTTATGGTTAACTTGCTTTCATGTAAAAATAGAAGCAGATAAGATTCATAAGTGGATGAGTCCTAATGTTTTTCCAGATAATTATTACAATAGGAGCTTTTATGTAACCACATTATGTTCTTTACCATGCAAAAGGTACAAAACTTCCTCCCATCACAACCCACGAAAACCTTTTGTATTATTTATCTGTCTTTTTCTGTTTGACTGCTCAGCCTATATGTAATCTAATCAAGTTCCTGTTATGCACGTAATGCAATAATTCATTTATTTCTCACAAAGATTCAGCACTAGATTACATAGAATATCTAATTAGTCTATTTACACTTCTCTTTTTTTCCAGCACATTCAATATGTCAAGCATATTCATAGGTCCCATCGTCCATTTCCAGAGTGTCCTTCGGGTCTATATGTGTAAAGCCCCCGATCCACAATAAAATTGACTAAATACTTTGATTTGCACAGGATTGCTGGCCAAATAATGTGTGTGAGGGTCTTCGATTCTCTACCAGAAAATAATGTCAGAGGAGATCAGGATCAGCCGATTCTAATTTTTTTTTTCACACAAACCTTTTGTTCTGCAGACATATAAGCCACTGCCAAAAACTTACTGATGTAGGGGTCTTCCTATCTCCTGAGATCACATGAGCAATTGGTTGACCTCAGCACTCATTTATCTGGCAGTTAGGTGAGATAGCCTTAAATCAGGGGAGTGCATATTATTGGTGCAACCTATGCAGCCACACAGGAGTCCAAGAGGTAAGGGCAGGGCCGCCATCAGGGCATTACTACTGGGACTCATGTATAGGGCCCGGTGAGCAGCAGGCAGGAGGGTGGGCCCAAATGACAGCCTGGGCCCCTCCTCTTTCATTCCTCTGTTCACCGGGCCCCATGGGCAGGGGGCAGGGACGTTGCACTGGCAGACATGTCATGGTGCAGCACCTGCAGTCGCACAGGGGCCCTAAGCGGGAGCGGGTCCCTAGAGCCTAAAAACGTGTTAACCCCTTAACAATCTATGACATACTGGGTACGTCATGGCTCCCTGGTACTTAAGGACCCATGACATACCCAGTACGTCATGGCGAGATCGTGGCTTCGGAGGCTGCAATCGCTGCAAATATCTTAGATTCGGGGAGGAGGGGCCCTCTGCCTGACCTCAGGAGGGGTGGTGTCTCCTCCCTGGACCTAAGGAGGCTGTGATTGGCTGATGAAACACGCTCAGCCATTCACAGCCACTGTAATGTTTCAACCATTGAAAATGGTTGAAACATTGAAATCCAGCCTTGATCAGTGCAGCTGTAGCACCGATCATTGGCTGGAGCTGGGTGACCTCAGTTTCACACACCCCCAGCTCTGATTGGAGAGACCGGCCTTGTGACCGATCTCTCCAATCACTGTGGATCTGGGGCCAGAGACCGCCCCCTCAGCTTCATTCCGGCGTCTGTGGAAGCTGATGGGAGCGATTGGTAAGTTATATACAGTCTCTTTTTAGCCGCCGCCATTGCCCCAGCCCCCACCCTTCAGCTGCCGGCTTCAGCAGTCACTGCCCCCGATCCACTGTCACTGAACCCATCTGCTGCCTCCCCTCCATCTGCCACCGCTCTCCCCCTATCAGCCGCTGCCCCCCTCCCTTATCTGCTGCCCCCTCTCCCCTCCCGCACCTGCTGTGATCCCCTCACCTGCTGCGACCCACCCGTCCTGCTGCGATCCTCCCCACCTGCTGCGATCCCCCCACCTTTTGTGATCCTCCACCCCACCTGCTGTGATCCCCCGCCCCACCTGCTGTGATCCCCCGCCCCACCTGCTGTGATCCCCCACTATCTCTCTACCTATCCCTCTATTTATCTATCTGTACATGTGTCCCTCTGGCTGTCCATCTCTCATCTATATGTAGCACCCACGGGGCAGGGGTTAAATGTTACTCGTCACCGGGCCGGTGATGTCGGGTCAGGGGGATGTCACAGGTGGCCCTGCCCAGCTTCGTGGCCTTGAGGTGTACAATAAAAGGGGATTTGGATGATGGTGGGGGAATGATGAGGATGATAGTCTTTTGACGGCACCTGTGGTATGTGGCCAGGGATTAGCAGCTGCTGCTGTCGCTGTCCTCCGGGGAGGATGGTGTTGCAGCAAGGATGGTTCTGCTCCCCACAGGTGGAGCAGGGCCCTGGGGAGGATGATGAGGAGAGTAGTGGCCGTTGGCGCCAAAGCGAGGGGCGACGGCAATCAAAAGGCTGAATCAGCTGCTGTGGTTCCAGCCGTGATGGGCCCCAGCTGAGCCCAGATCCATTGGAGGTTAGAA
This sequence comes from Anomaloglossus baeobatrachus, assembly GCF_048569485.1. Taxonomy (NCBI): domain Eukaryota; kingdom Metazoa; phylum Chordata; class Amphibia; order Anura; family Aromobatidae; genus Anomaloglossus; species Anomaloglossus baeobatrachus. The sequence continues at coordinate 750,098,302 of NC_134353.1, forward strand.
CCGGTATGGTAGTCAATGGGCCCTTCCTTCTTGCACTTTTAATGATGGATCCCCGTGTCCTGATGCTGCTTGGAAACCCCGGTTCGTGTAGTGTTAGCTCCTGTCCCGTGTGTAGGTAACGCGGGGCTTGACTGTAATCACAACTCCGGACCCTATGTGGCACTGTGCTCCGGGATCTCGTGGTGGTCAGAGGGACATGCAATCCCCCTGTGCTGCAGATTCTGGTGATACATTAAGTCTGTTCCACTCTAAGGAACTGCACCCTGAACCGCACCGGTACCACTCCTGTTCTCTCCTGCTGGAGAACACTCTAAAGGCCCCGTCACACACAGAGATAAATCTTTGGCAGATCTGTGGTTGCCATGAAATCATAGACATATTGTTCCATTTGAACACAGCCAGAAATCTGGCACTGATTGTCCCCAATTTCACTGCAACCACAGATCTGCCGCAGATTTATCACTGTGTGTGACAGGACCTTACCTTACCTGTTGTGTAAGCTCCTGCCACCCCCTGGTGGCTGCTCCTCCCCCAGTTCCCTGTCACTAGTGGGTGGCTGCCCCCCCCACGTTTGGTGACTACCTTAAGACCCGACCCTAGCCTGGTCCCCAATGGGGAGGGCAACCTGGTTGTGTATATGAGTTTGTGTTGTGGAACTGGTAACGACCTCCTCTGGATCTAGGATGAGTACTGCACCTTAAGTGAGATGCAGTACCCTGTGGTGACTGAAGCCTCAGGGGCGCCACATATCCATCTATCTATCTATCTATCTATCTATGATTCTATTTGCTGAATGAGCCTTAAAGTGAACCTGTCAGCAGGTTTTTGCTCCCCCATCTGAGAGCAGCATAAAGTAGAAACAGATACCCTGATTCCAGCGATGTGCCACTTACAGGGCTGTTTGCTTTTATTGTGATAAAATCAATGTTTTCTCTGCTGCAGATGTAGCAATTATACAGAGCTCATGAATATGCTGGACTACCTGCAGCATGACAGGTAGCCCTGTAATGATAATCTCCTGCTGATTAACCAGTGATGTTATCAAAACTATACTAAGCAGCGCAATAAGTGACAATCGCTGGAATCAGGATCTCTTCCGCTATGTTATGCTGCACTCAGATTAGGTGTTAAAAATCTGTTGACAGATTCCCTTTGAAGGGGTTGTTAGGGCTAAATCCACAAGTCTACATTATCACAATTTGGTTTCAATTACTTTAAAAACTATGTGACACATTCCCTTAAAGAAAAAAAAATAGATAGCAAAAATAAATATATACCAAAGAAATTAGATTAAATAAAAAAAAAAAAAAAGTTAGAGTAGGACCCTCCCAAAAGAGTCTACCTTGTCGTGGAGGCAGGCTTAAAAAAAAATCTTTTGGCCAAAACAAAATCTGATGGCTGCGTGTGATACGGTGTTCAATGTAAGGGTTAATGTGTGATTGGTGAGGCTGTAGTGCAGAATTTAAGTTTTTCCAAGAGTGGCGGTGGGACTGTGGAAGATTTGTGGGGTGGAGGCAGAGCATCAACGGGGGCCTTGAACTTTTGCCAGTATGGGGCCCTGAAATTCCTAGTGGCAGCCCTGGGTAAGGGGGCACATATCTACCCCAGAAGCATGTAGAATTGTGCATTTTAATGAGTTATTGGACTGAAAAGAGCCCATATACTGACTGCTTTTGCATTGGAGCCTTTTTCTGTCTGTCTGACCTGACAGTTTCTTAGATAATTCTCCGCTAATACAGTCAGGGCCAGAAATATTTGGACAGTGACACAAGTTTTGTTATTTTAGCTGTTTACAAAAACATGTTCAGAAATACAATTATATATATAATATGGGCTGAAAGTGCACACTCCCAGCTGCAATATGAGAGTTTTCACATCCAAATCGGAGAAAGGGTTTAGGAATCATAGCTCTGTAATGCATAGCCTCCTCTTTTTCAAGGGACCAAAAGTAATTGGACAAGGGACTCTAAGGGCTGCAATTAACTCTGAAGGCATCTCCCTCTTTAACCTGTAATCAATGAAGTAGTTAAAAGGTCTGGGGTTGATTACAGGTGTGTGGTTTTGCATTTGGAAGCTGTTGCTGTGACCAGACAACATGCGGTCTAAGGAACTCTCAATTGAGGTGTAGCAGAACATCCTGAGGCTGAAAAAAAAGAAAAAAAACCATCAGAGAGATAGCAGACATGCTTGGAGTAGCAAAATCAACAGTCGGGTACATTCTGAGAAAAAAGGAATTGACTGGTGAGCTTGGGAACTCAACAGTGGTGGATGATCGCCGCATACTTTCTTTGGTGAAGAAGAACCCGTTCACAACATCAACTGAAGTCCAGAACACTCTCAGTGAAGTAGGTGTATCTGTCTCTAAGTCAACAGTAAAGAGAAGACTCCATGAAAGTAAATACAAAGGGTTCACATCTAGATGCAAACCATTCATCAATTCCAAAAATAGACAGGCCAGAGTTAAATTTGCTGAAAAACACCTCATGAAGCCAGCTCAGTTCTGGAAAAGTATTCTATGGACAGATGAGACAAAGATCAACCTGTACCAGAATGATGGGAAGAAAAAAGTTTGGAGAAGAAAGGGAACGGCACATGATCCAAGGCACACCACATCCTCTGTAAAACATGGTGGAGGCAACGTGATGGCATGGGCATGCATGGCTTTCAATGGCACTGGGTCACTTGTGTTTATTGATGACATAACAGCAGACAAGAGTAGCCGGATGAATTCTGAAGTGTACAGGGATATACTTTCAGCCCAGATTCAGCCAAATGCCGCAAAGTTGATCGGACGGCGCTTCATAGTACAGATGAACAATGACCCCAAGCATACAGCCAAAGCTACTCAGGAGTTCATGAGTGCAAAAAAGTGGAACATTCTGCAATGGCCAAGTCAATCACCAGATCTTAACCCAATTGAGCATGCATTTCACTTGCTCAAATCCAGACTTAAGACGGAAAGACCCACAAACAAGCAAGACCTGAAGGCTGCGGCTGTAAAGGCCTGGTTAAGCATTAAGAAGGAGGAAACCCAGCGTTTGGTGATGTCCATGGGTTCCAGACTTAAGGCAGTGATTGCCTCCAAAGGATTCGCAACAAAATATTGAAAATAAAAATATTTTGTTTGGGTTTGGTTTATTTGTCCAATTACTTTTGACCTCCTAAAATGTGGAGTGTTTGTAAAGAAATGTGTACAATTCCTACAATTTCTATCAGATATTTTTGTTCAAACCTTCAAATTAAACGTTACAATCTGCACTTGAATTCTGTTGTAGAGGTTTCATTTCAAATCCAATGTGGTGGCATGCAGAGCCCAACTCGCGAAACTTGTGTCACTGTCCAAATATTTCTGGACCTAACTGTAGCTATGTTCACATATCCAGCAATCATCCGTTAGAACAAATTCAGCAGAAATCCATTTACAAATAAGGTGTGCAGATTCAACTTTTTTTGGACAGGCTAAGTAAGCGGATTTCATCTAGATCAGTTTTCCGTTTTTTTTGTTTAGGGTTTTTTGCATTTGAACAAGATCTTTTTTTTTGCTTACTGGATCAGTTTCAAATGGGTGAAAACGGATGACCAATAAGGGATGTTTTCCATAGAGTTCAAGGTTAAAACATCGGATCCAGTTGAAAACAGTTTTGGTTTTTTTTTAGCTGGACAATAAAGTTGTGAGTACACAACTTTTTGTCACTCCAAAAGAAAAAGACATTATCAAACGCCCAATTGATGCTCAGAATATAAAGTTTATTGACAAAGAATTAAATTGTAAATGACAAGGCCTGGGTGAATGTGCATACATATAGCAGTTGGTAATTTAAAAAAAAAAAAAGGGACCAGGACCCATATACCAAAATAGATATTGATATATAATAGGAAAAATTCTAGATGTGTTATTCAACAACCGTCATTAAGGATCACTAGCGTTGAAATAGCCATAATACTGCAAGAGTCATAGATAATAAATAAAGCAAACCAAAAGGTCACTAACACAAATTGGATACTACATAGTAGCACACAAGATATAAAAGACTAACTTAAAATGAAGAAGGGACATCAAAGGGTAGCAGTGTAGGCAGAATGGGTCCAGAAGCCCAGCACCCGACGCGCGTTTCGGTAATGTGAATTACCTTCATAGATTGCTGCTGGATCCATTCTAATGGATGATTACTACCCATGTGAATATAGCCTTAGTTGTGTGTCAGTTAAAGCGGTCAGCCACTTTCTCTTGTTAGTGCAATTTTCCTTACAAATTGCCCAGCACTATTGGAGGGGCTGATGGAAAGGTATGGTCACTGCTCCTCCACCAGCAGTCATTTTACGAACAGAAGTGTTGATCAAATTGTGAGGAAAGCTACACTAACAAGAGAAAGTGGTAAACCCCATTACATTGATAGCCATTACTGTGAGTGTATTCACACTGGCCAATTATCATGAATAAGTGTCCCTAGAAACACTAATTTCCCTATTGTCAGCAGGGGAAAAAAGGCTGGCAAGATGTTTGTTCATTGGGGAAATGATTTTTAAGCTAGATCAAAAATAATCATCCTTGGCAGTGCATCATCCTGGGTTGCTAAGAATAAAGACAAATACAAAGACTGATCTATTAACAATTATTCTGCATACATGGGGAGTGCGGTCAGACTGACCAAACAGGCATAAATATAGCCAATTGGCTGTCATTTAACAGCTGCATGTCGTGTGATGCAAGTGCACCTTAAGCCTTGAAAAATATTAAGATTATTATGGAAAACCAGTCTACAGAAAGAAAAAGTGTGTAATTACAAAGCAGTGCTAACTAGTAGGGAAAAGTGAATGCCTCAGTTATACATTACCTGTATCCAACACACATTATGTTGCCTTCAAAAGGATACAAAAAAAATATCTTGCCATATTCCATGATTGACATAATCCATCTACACATGTACTCAGGGATTACAGCTGCTTCTCTTGTTTCAAGCACCAGGATTTTCAACCATAGGGCACGACAGAATTTAAAGAGAATCTGACAGGAGATCCATGCTGCCAGAACCACGAGCAGCATGTATCAGACACTGATGGTGTTATTACAGTAATGTATGTTTTATTATTAAGCACTGCGGTGTTTCATGGAAAACATATTTTCAATAGTTGGCTGTGGGTTATGTCACTTGGATGACTTTATAGAGGTAGGTCAACGTCATCTTGCCTCCATACTCCTCCCGTTGACTGGCTGATGGACCTTCAGCAGTTTCAGTTACTATCAGGTTGGTTAATGTCCCAGATATGCCATTACGCTTCACCACCCCCACATATCCTGCATTACCTTTGTCACTAGCTTTTTATGGAATGTCAGGTAATTTCCCTTACATTACTATAGGTAAAACCTTACCGATCAGTGGTCCATTTAAATGTCAGTTTACACAGGCAAACCAAAGCAAACAATGTGCACTGAGCAATCTGTACTAGAATGCTCAATCAGCATAGACTTCCATCATTCTCAGCAGTGTGAGTCCTGTTTACACAGGACAAACCACCAAGAATGAGGATTTTTTTTGTGCTGTGCAAAAGACCATTTCACTCAATGAATGAACGTTTTTCCTCTATCATTGGATAATTCGCTGCCTGTTTACACTGCAAGATAATCGTGAAATGAGCGTTTTTTAAAGAACAATGGTTTATAAAAGTATCTTGCAGTGTAAATCCAGCTTTATTCTGAGTATCACTCCTCTAATGTTATATCACCTCATGTTCCTGACCTCAATACACCAGTGAAGCAGTCCCCTGTAACTTTACATCTCATATCATTAATGTACTGCAGGATCAGGCTGTACAGGTGACATAAAGGAGAGATATACTGCAAGATGGTTCACTGTTTACAGTGTCTGAGATTAGTTGAGGAGTGTTTGGAAGCGCTAATGTAGTTTATGCTTAAAAGAACCTGTCATGTCATTTTTTCTATTAAACTGCAGTACATACCTTTGGTTTCAGTCATAAGTGTGGAGCTTTTGCTGGATCAGTCGCTGTCACTCAAGTTCCGGCAGAATTGTTTTTTGAACACAGTCACACCCCTGCATTGTAATTGATAATGCCGTAGCTCCTTTTACAGCAATTCTCTGCTGAGCTCCGCCCATTACAGTCACAGGATCGAGATATCAGCACAAGTCCTTCACCATCACTTCAATGCTGAGCACTGAAGCTCAGCACTGAAGTGGTGGTAGTGAAGGACCTGTGCTAATGTCATGATAATGTGACTGTAGCACCCCTGTGGTACCAAGTGCCACAAAATAGTCGCCACACAATCTGTAGGGAGAGACCCAGCGAGGGGGAGGGGCCAGTGGTCAGTTGGGAAGTTGGCAGGAGGAAGTAGGGAGCAAGGTTAAGATAAGTGAAGGAAGAAGTAGAGGAGTTGAGAGGAGAGAGAAGGAGCGAGAGCGAAAGTACAGTAAGACCTGACTTAACAACGGAGTGCTGTAATAGGAGTGAGGAACTGGAGTATGGAATTGGGACTCCAGGAACTGCGGGACGCCTGTGGAAGTCTGGAACCAAGGCTCACAGGACTCAGCACAAGGCAGGGTGCAGAACCTAGGACAGCGGGACACTTTATGGTCAACTGTTAAATCTGCCAGGCGAGAAGATCTCCAGGGTCCATCACCAACCCAGTCTAAAGCATCAGCAGCAAAGAGGAGACCGGGGACTGAACCCCTTAAGTAGTCCAGGCTGTCTGCAATAGGACCAAGACTGAGGAGAAGGGACTCCCAAGTAGCTCTAGGCCACGGGAGCCCATCAACAACAAGTGTGCACGGAGGACAGCCAACCCAGGTCACAGCTAGCATGGAGAACAAGGGGAGTGGGAACACCTGTAACTGGCACCAGCGGGTCCAGCTACCAGGTCAGTAAGGGCAAGTAGAAACTGCAATACTGGTGTGGACTGTTTCCTTATCGCCCCGTGCACTTACAGATGGTCCCCCACTACAATCCCCATCATCTACTGCTGGGGCCTATCCCTGCTTGCGGAGGGCCCAAAACACCTAAGCTGCACTATTCCACCAGCCCCAGCAGGACTCTGCAGCGGTGGCCCCAATAACCTGGCCGCACACCGCAAGTGGCGTATTTGAGAACTCTTATTTTTATTTCCTTTTTATTTTTCCACCCTTCTTATCGGATCGACCCCCAGGGTCACGGAACCGGGCATTGGCTGCGACCACGACTATCCCCCCTGCACACCGCACACCCGGGACAGAGTACCCCACAGCCCTGGGGTGTCACATGACCATAATGGGCAGAGCGCAGCAGAAAAGTGATTCTGAAGGACTTGTGGTAATTGGCAGCAGAGAAGTGGTGGTGAAGGTCCTTGTCTGATGTCACGATCATGTGATCATAATGGGCGGAGCCCAGCAGAGAAGTGATTCTGAAGGACCTGTGCTAATCAGCAGAAGTGGTGGTGAAAGACTTGTGCTGATGTCACGATCATGTGACCATAATTGATGGAGCTCAGCAGAAAAGTGTTGGTTAAGGACCTGTGCTATAAAATCAATAACAATGCAGGGGTGTGACTATGTTCAAAAAAAGATTGATTGCTCTCAGTGAGAGAAACAAAATTTTAAATTTTGTAGTTGTGATACCTTTTAATGGTTATCTAAAATTTTGCAGTTGTGAAACCATTAAAAGGTATCACAACTACAAAATTTTAAATTTTGTTTCTCTCACTGAGAGCAATCATTTTTCAACTGGCTAACACGGTACTAAAACCTTTTTCTTTTAGCTATGTTCAAAAAAGAATCCTGCCTGAACTTGAGTGACACTAACTGATCCAGGAAAAGGTGCCGCCCCCTATGACTGAAGCCTAAAGTATTTACTACATTCACCAAACCATATACAGTCTTTTATTCAAGATAAATACATTATTTATTTATTTTTTTTAAACCATGCTAGTGATGTGCATTGCATCTAAAAACACATTTGGGGCACAGTGTATATAAAAAAACGACATGATAGGTTCCCTTTAAATTTCTTCAATGCTGGAGAGTAGAAGGGGTTAACGCCGCGCTATCGCCAAAGGATGATAAATTGTTGATTAAATGATAGGTCTACGCGTTTCGAGGTAGACCTCTTCAGGACCACAAAAAGCAGCAAAATCAACAATACATCAAGGGTTCCCTTTAAAGTTACAGTATATATGACATTCACTATTGCTACGCATGTAAAAACTTGAGCTTTACAGTGCACAATTTTATCAGTGTGTTTGCTCATGTGCAAATGACAAGGTGACCCGTTTTTGAACCTATATTAAAAATTTACCTTTGATTTGTGCTTAGCCCTTAAATGTACAAAGAAAGAATAGGTCCCACCAATACATTGTTTAATGTATTAATTTAACTCTATAGGCTAATGGTCTCAACCTTTGTTACCTTAAAGTGCACCAATCACCAGGATTTTGGTATATAACCTAAAGCCAGTGCTATACTTGTACTATCAGGCTGATTCTCTTCATACCATTATTGGTCAGCTCGGATGTTTAGGTCTTGAAATCTAAGAAAGTAAGGGTTATAAAATCGGCAGCTTCTTGAGTGACAGCAGCTGAGGATCAGATATCGGGGGGGGATGGTATTCATAGTTATCCCCTCCCCCTGTTAGAATTCGCATAAGTATAATGCAATCATTTTACTTTTTCACTAGCAGGACCTGTGTGAGGTCATACCCGTGTGACCAGAAGGGGCGGGGCCTCAGCCGACAAAGCTGGATACCAGGTTACATGGGTATGACCTCCCACAGGTCCTCTGATGCAAAAATGTCCTCACACAACACCACTTTACACGTACGTATTTTATACGGATGAGTGAAGGATGCCTTACAGGTTGGAGATCCCTGCTATAGGCAGCGCTGACAAATCTGCATTGTGTATGGAGGAGTCTCTATCTTAAAGATTTTTGTTCCCCATCCAAACATCGTTCCAAGACTGTTTTTAATCAGAGCCAATTATATCAGGATCATGTTCCTTCCCAGAACACTATACAGAACACAAGTATTATTCTGTATAGCATTTTTATTTTGAGAGTTAGATCTTAGGTCATCACCAATTCTAGGGTCTTAAAAGGGGCACAGACCAAAATAACTGACATTTATTACATCATCACACAAGTGACATCTGCAGGAAAAAGCTAGAACTGTATGCCATAACGCATAAATAAGTGGCATTGTCTGCCTCTACTGTGACAATACCACGAATAACATGCTAATGTCATCAAAACTAAAAAGCCCCTCCAGTATAATAAAGATAAGCAACCCTAGCAGCAGCGTTGCATCTGAGATTTGGTTTCTACATGCAACTTGCTTTCCATTTTGTTAATGACCCTTGGGTCTTATTAGACAAGAGCTATGTGGTTGAAGGGAACTTATTGGGTACAATTTACACACAGAACCACGAGCAGTTCTAAGTGCATATTGCTAATCCCTGCCTAACCGTCCCTACATATAGTAGCATAGGTAAAGGGATCTTTAGAAAAAGTATTTCTAAAGATTCTTTATAACATGCTAATGAGGCCAGGGACTAGTCACAAGCAGGTCAGTTACCTTGGCGAGTTGGCCCCCATGTGCTAACATGCTAATGAATGTGCAGCGTCAGAGGCATGGTCGAGCTCACCTCTGCTGCCACCACTTGTTTTCAGCTCAGTGCGCACGATCAGAATGTCCCTGGACTTTTGGTCTTGCGCACTACACCAATTTGAAGCTGGGACATGCACACCTGGCTTCATATGATGACTGGAAGTTCGGGACTCCTGATCATGCGCAATGAGCCGAAATCTAGCTTCTGGCATGGTGGCAGCGGAGAGCCGTGAAAGCGACTATGCCTCTGATGCTGCGCATCTATTAGCACGTTAGCACACCCATAGGGGCGTGCTTGTATGCCAAGGTGGCCGACTAGCCAAGGGAACTAACGCCCTTGCGATTAATGCCTGGCCTCTTTAGCATATGATAAAAGATCTTACAGGGACAGTTAGGTAGGGATTAGCAATATGCAGTAAGTCAATGAGGGGAGGAAGGGGGCAGGGAAAAATGGAATCCAGCACCAAAAATTATTTTATATAAAAATCAAAAATTTATTGACATAAGTTAAAAATATGAAAACCGCAAAAGGGGGGAAAGGGGGTATCAATAAGGACATGTTTTTAACCTCCTGTCCGAAACGCATAAGGATATTATTTCAAATCTGTTTTATTATTAAGTTTATAAATCAAGGGGGCGTGTCCTGACATGGAAGCGTGAGGACGCTGGATCCCAGAGCTCCTGCGCCCACAGCCTAAATATACTAAATCCTGCAGCCCCCACTTACCCAGGATGGCCCCCAAGAAGAGACCGGGGGTAGCGCCCGCTTCTGCCTCCCCGGGGACGAGTCAGAGACCCCAGGGGAGCCTCACAAAGTTTCTGACGGCGCCGGGCTCTGAACCTCCGCAGGCGGCCCGAAGCAAGATGGCGCCGGCTGGCGCGCGGCGTCCTCCAGCGGGGGATTCCCCAGGTGCCGCTCGGCATTCTTCCACAGCCTGTGCAGCGGAGCAGGGGATCAGCAGTGCAGAGAAACGGAGGTCGGAGGCGGCGGTGGCATTGGACGGAGCGGGCCCAGGTACAGAGGACTGGAGGAGGGGGGAGGCTGCTCAGCCTGCCTTGCAGCACGCTGCTGTGGATAGGGGGGGGGGCCCTGAGGGGATCATCAGACCCGGGGATACCGGCCAAGCTCTGCACACAGGAGCCCCCCCCGCCCACGGGGCACACAGAACCTCAGGTGTTACTAAGCAATATGCATGCTGGCCCCCCATTGGGGGACATACAAGCCCTGAGAGAGCTCATTTTGGCCCTCCCCAGCAAGAAAGATCTGGAGGATGTTGTGGCTAGAATTGAATCCTCCCAGCAGATGGCGCTGTCTGCCCTGAGGGAGGAAATGGTGGTACTGGAGGACAGAATTGAAGCCACAGAGCAGGCTCAGGAGTCCCTGGAGAGCAGAATGGAGAGGATTGAGAGAGACTGTGAGTCATCCAATGCCCGCATCAGAGATCTTGCCCTGCTCTTGGATGATCAAGAGAACAGGGGCAGAAGAAATAACATCAGACTCAAGGGTATACCAGAGGACTGGCCCCAGGAACTTCTGCGTACTAAGGTCTTAAACATCTTTAACCGGGTCACTGATCGCCCCTTGGAGGCTACCTACCTCTTCGACAGAATTCACAGAGTCGCAAGGTCGGGCCCTAGATCTGCCCCCTCCTCTAGAGATGTACTATGTCGTTTGCACTATTATGGAGACAGAGAAAGGATCCTACAGGGAGCTTGGTCATACGGTCCTGTGGAGATGGATGGGGCCATGGTGAAGTTATTTCCTGATGTCTCCAGCCGCACACTATATATGAGACGCCTGCTTCATCCTCTCCTGCTCGGCATCAAAGAAGTAAACGCCTCATATAGATGGGGCCATCCCTTCCATTTGATAGTACGCAAGGGGGACTCCGTGTTTTTGCTGAAGAGGCACTCAGAGCTTCCTGATCTTTTTGCATTCCTGGGAATACCAGTCTGCTCAATTCCGGACTGGTTGGAGTGGGAACCCCAGGCACCCCCGGGGCTGCGGAGGAGGAAGGGAGGCACTCGTCCTACCCAAAGCGGCGATCCTTGAGGGATTTGGCATGTATTGGATGCTGCTGGGAGGAGGGAGTGGTCCAAGTTGTGAGACGACGGTGATTTCGATGAGAGACGGAGTCAAAGTACGGGGAGCTGGGAGGCTCTCTCTTGTCTCTACGACTCCTGAGCAGGAGTCCTGGCCTTGGGCTAGTTTTTTCTGGACATAGTTTACTGCCTAAAGTTTTTGAAAATTCTATTTCTTTGGCAATGTCTAGTTTAAGATTGGGGGGGGGTGGGGGGGGATGTTTTTCTTTACCGCGTTCATCCTGGGTGGTGGGGTGTGTGGGTGGTTAATCGGCTGACCCTTCTTCTCCGTCGGGGAGAGGGGTCATTTAGTGCTAATAAGAGGGGCGCGGGTCTGCGCTCTGGCCGCATGTCAGTTCTTGTCCCTATCTTTTTCTTAGTAGTCCCTGGGCTGGTCCCTGGTGCTGCGAGCGGCAGTCTCGCTGCTTTTCCTCTTTCTTGTTCTCTTCTCTGATCTTCTTGCCTCTCTCTTTTCCCCCTGCTAAAGGGTCTCAGCTACTTCCCTCTTTGTCAATACTTTTTCTACCCCTCCTCTCTTTTCACCAGCTTTCCCTCTTTCTTTTTTTTTTTTTTCTCTCCCCTTCCCCTCCTTTCTTTTGATTTGCTCCTCTAGGACCTCGCGACAGAAAATGGTGAAACAGAGGCAGGCCAATCTGCGGGTGGGCTCACTGAATGTCAAGGGCCTTCATAGCCCGGAGAAAAGATCTATCCTGCTGAACCTTCTTTGGAGAAATAGAATCCAGGTAGCCTTCCTCCAGGAGACACACTACTGTGAAGCTAAGCCTTACAGACTCTCGGACAGAAGGTACCCCACTGTGCACCACTCACCCTCCCCTGATCCTAGATCTAGGGGAACGAGCATCCTCATGTCCAGCACGCTCCCGTGGGAATTGTTAGACTCTCAGACAGACGATCTGGGTAGGCTTATGATGCTCAAGGGACGCATAGCTACTCAGATGTTCACATTTGTGGCAGTATACTTGCCTAATGCGGGCCAATGTCCCACCTTGTTGCGGTACCTTGAGAAGATAGAGGAATTCTCGGAGGGCACTTTGGTTCTCGGGGGTGACTTTAACGTAGTCTTGGAACCGTTGAGAGACAGTTCAAAAGGGGTGTCTGGTATGCCACACATGACGCTGCGCCGGATGAGACGGGGATTACATGACCACCAACTGATAGACACTTGGCGATTGCTGCACCCATCAGACAAAGACTTTTCATTTTATTCTGCAGCGCACGACTGCTATTCTAGGTTGGACCTCTTTTTTATTAAACATGGGGACCTACACTCTCTGGTGGATGCGTCAATTGAGTGCATATCTTTTTCTGATCACGCACTGATTACGGTCACTCTGTCCCTTGAATGTCCCATCGGGAGGCAGGGTCAGTGGCTATTGAACACCTCGTTACTCAATGAGCCGGTGACAATGCAAGAAATAAGGGAGGCCCTGAGGGAATACTTTGACTGTAGTGGGGGGGAGGGGATGTCCCCCAACATTGTGTGGGAAGCTCACAAGTGTGTCGTGAGGGGATTATTCATTAAACATGGGGCCCGTCTGAAAAGGGAACGGGAAGCTGAGGTTACATCTCTACTAGCAGACATAAGGGAGTTGGAAGCAGTACATAAGGGGTCTTTGGGAGGGAACGTGGGCGCCAATCTGGCCAGGAAGAGGGAGGAACTCAGGTCCTTGCTATATCAAAAGGCCAAGGGAGTGCTAGCTAAATGCAGGCGGCATTTTTATGAATATGGCAATAAAAGTGGGAGGACCCTGGCTAGAGCCCTCCGGAACCAGAGGGCGAGGGGATATGTTCCTAGAGTGCACATGTCTGGCGACAGGTGGGCCACTCTTCCGAAAGACATTGCCTCCGCCTTTAAAGACTTTTACGCCTCTCTCTACTCAATAGATGGGGGGCGGTCGGAGAGGGCCAGGACGGAACTACGGCAGCGTATCCAGAAGTACATTTCTAACTCCGGGTTGAAACATCTTAAACCTGAGGATGCGGACGCCCTGGAAAGACCCATCTCAGAGGAGGAGTACTGGGCTGCAATTAAAAATTCCCCTACTGGTAAGGCCCCTGGTCCGGATGGCTTTCCCCTGCTTTACTACAAAAAGATGGGCTCCATGTTGCTTCCCCCATTTCTCTCGGCCTTTAACAATATCTCACTCTCTGAAAAAGTTCACTTGCCGAGAGACTCTCTGGCCGCTAATATAGTAGTCATCCCTAAAGAGGGTAAAGACCCTACCTCTTGTTCTAGTTACCGACCCATCTCCCTCCTCAACACAGATTTGAAGCTCTTCGCCAGAATATTATCAGAGAGACTCTCTCCATTGCTGGGGGAGATTGTCCACCCTGACCAGGCTGGGTTCATGATGGGAAGGGAAGCGAGGGACAACACCACTAAGGCGTTGAACTTAATCCACAGGGCTAATTCGGAAGGGTTGCCCCTGATGCTCTTGTCGACCGATGCAGAAAAAGCGTTCGACAGAGTCAATTGGATATTCATGGAGGAGGTTCTGCGGGAGGTGGGGTTGGGGAGGATGATGTTCAGGTGGATTTGCTCTCTGTATAGCAATCCCTCTGCTGCGGTCAGGGTGAACGGTCTTCTTTCAGATAGATTTTCCATTCTTAACGGCACAAGGCAGGGATGTCCCCTCTCACCCCTGATCTTTATCCTGACCCTGGAACCCCTGCTTTGCCGAATTAGAGGTAACATTGACATTTCCGGCCCTATAGTTGCGGGTTCCACCTACAAAATCGCGGCGTACGCGGATGATTTACTTTTCTTTATTACTAACCCTCGGGTCTCCCTGCCCAATTTACTGAGAGAGCTGGAAACATACTCCTCTCTTTCTAATTTTAGAATTAACATGTCAAAATCGGAGGCTATGAATGTATCTCTACCCCAAGATCTTGTTATTGCGCTTCAATCTGCGTTTGGGTTTAAGTGGGCTAATCATTCTTTGAGGTATCTGGGGGTCCAGCTGGCAGCGGACAATAGCCAACTATATAAGCTGAACTATCTCCCTCTCCTGCAGTCCATTAGAACAGATTGCGCAAACTGGGCGAGGGGTCTTTTCACATGGTTTGGGAGGTGTGCAATATTGAAGATGAACATATTACCACGGCTTCTCTATCTCTTTCAGGCCCTGCCAATTAAGATCCCGAGCTCTTTTTTCAAGGAAGTGGCCTCACTATATACTAAATTTATTTGGGCAAATAAGCCGGCGAGGCTTTCCCGTTCCCTACTGTGCAGACCTAAGCGTAGGGGTGGGCTGGGAATACCTGATATGAAAAAATATTATTGGGCCACACATATGGTTAGGATTCTGGATTGGTGCCGTCACTCTAGGATGAAACCTTGGGTCGCCCTGGAACAGAGCTTCTCGGAGGTACATTTACCAGCCATGCCTTGGGTCGGGAGCCTGTTCCCGGCCTCTGTGAGATCTCATCCCACCATTGGCGCTACTCTGGAATGCTGTTCGAGGGGAGAGGTTCGGCGCCTTCTCCTGCCGTTGCCTTCTCCCATGTCACCAATTATAGGAGATCCGGATTTCCGTCCCGGCCTCTCAGATCCAGTTTTTCGGAGCTGGTTACAGGGGGGCAGATTCAGAGCTTACCAGATGGGAGGAGAGGGTGACTGGTTGTCTCTTTCGGATATTTGTGGTCTCCTGCCGCCGGACCCCATGGGGAGATGGAGGGCAATGCAGTTGAGACACTTCTTGAGCTCCCTTCCCTGCTTCGCCCGGTATGCTGGGCCTCTCACTAGATTCGAAAAATTGTGCTTGGGAGAGGGGGCCCTGCGGCACTCACTTTCCCTGGCATACAATCTGCTATCAGACCCGGGAGATTTGCCCACTCCGGTTTATTTGCGGCAGTGGGAAAGGGACCTTGGGACGACCTTGTCAGACACGCAGCGAAACAACGTCCTAATGTTGGCACATAAAACCTCGGTCAGTTCCAGAATGTTGGAGGCCAACTTCAAACTTCTGACCAGGTGGTATAGAGTCCCGACCAGGCTTCATAGGATATTCCCCTCAGTCGATCCCGTTTGCTGGAGGTGTGGTTCGGGGGAGGGTGACTACGTGCACATCTTTTGGTCTTGCCCTTCTTTACAACGGTTTTGGTCAGGAGTGAGGGAGGTAACTAGACTGGTGACCGGCACGGCTGAGACATTGGGTCCGGAACTGTATATCTTACAGCTTTCGGAACTCCCGGCTCATAGATACAAGCGCTCTTTGCTTAGGTTTATGGTAATGGCCGCCAGGTCTTGTATCCCGCTTGGCTGGAAGTCTACTACCCCCCCTACACTGGCACAGTGGGTTGCAAGGGTTAATGACCTAAGGCACATGGAGGACCTGACATCCTCTCTCAATGACAGTCAGGAAGGTTTTCGCAGGACCTGGCTCCCATGGTTGGAGTTCACTTACTCGGCGGATTACGCCAGATTACTCGCTCCTCCACGGCTGCTGTGAGGCTCTGGTGGAGCATTCCCTCCCCCCCCCCCCCCCCCTTTTTTTTTTTTTTCCTCTCTCTTCTCCTCTTTTCTCGCTTTCCCTTTCTCTCACCTCTCTGCCCACTATCTTCTTCTACTCTCCCCTCCCCTTTAATCTCTCTCTACCTTTTTCTCTTATCCTGGTTCTAAATTCTTTTCGGGCTTTGCCCTCTCTTTCTATGTTCTGTATTCTACCCATGTTGGGTTGGTTCATAAAAGGATTAAAATGGGACTGACTCGAGCAGTTGCAGTTATTAGATATGTACAGGAGAGCGGAAGGGTGGGATATATGTCAATGTTAAATATTTGGAATCTGTTTTTCTGCTCTTTGTGGAACAGTGGTTATTTTGTATGTTCTCGTGTCGGTCTTTAAAATAAAGAATTTAAAAAAAAAAAAAGTTTATAAATCAAGCATACATCTTGAACATTTATAAAGATTATAAAACAAACAGTGATCTCTCAGTTTCGGAATGACAAAAATAACATCACATTGTAGATTTCATTGGAACTCTATAAGCTATCCTCGCATAAGGATATTATGATACCCCTTTCCCCCCTTTTGAGGTTTTCATATTTTTAACTTATATGTCTCAATAATTTTTTGATTTTTATATAAAATAATTTTTGGTGCTGGATTCCATTTTTCCCTGCCCCCTTCCTCCCCTCATTGACTTACTGTTGGTTCCAGACTGGGATATGCTGGAGGATCCGTGCGCCGCAAATTTTTCCAGGGACCATATATCCTGGTAAGCTGAAAATACTTTTTTCTGCTATTAGCAATATGCACCCAGGACTACTTGTGGTTCTGGGTGCATATTGCACCTGACAGGTTCCATTTAATTGCTACATATGGCAAACATTAAAATACTAACAGTTTTATTGTATCCTTGATCTATAATGGATTAGAGCAGTGGTTCAAAATTATACAGAAGTAGAAGAATGCTACACCACCTATGTAATATCCTAATGTGGGAAAAGAATAGAGAAGCGAGGAGAGAATTTGCATTCGTATTTTCTTACTATTACGGTCTGCAAGGGAATAGGTCAACATAAAAATCTTTTTTAAAGATGACCTTTCACTACACTTTTTAATTTAAACTGAGGTCCTCCTCCAATTAGTGCTGCATTGCCCCCTGATTCTCCTCTGCAATCGTCTCAGTGGGAGCACCTGTGTCGTGGGGGAGGTGTGCCTGCCTCAGAGGACGAATCCAGCCAGGTACTTGCTGAGCCTACCTCGCCGGGTCACCTATGTTCAGCGCCCCTTGGTAAAGGGGGAGATGATGTAAGAGATAAGGAGAGGTAGTCCTCCTCTTGCACTGGATGTGCCCTCGGAAGGATTCCCCCCCCCCCCCCTCCCCTTCCCTTCGTCCACATGGTCCACAGGCTCTTTTGCCGAAAGTCCTTACTGCCTGAGGGTGGATTTGATGGGGTCTGTGCAGGTTTCCCCCCGTGTGGGTTCAGGATCCCACCTAAACTCACTGACGCAGATCACAACTGTGGTGCCTCTGGGAGACGAAATATCTGTGCCACATGGAACGCAGTTAATATATGGCCCGCCTCTCCACAAATCCTATTGCTAAGGCTCTCCCCTGCCTATCTCAATCACTCAGGTTGATGAAGACTGCCCGGCGTCCCTGGCAGATCTCCGTACCCTTCTTCAGACCATTCCCACCAAGAGAGACATCACGGCACTGGCCAGTCAAATGGTAGCTGAGTGCAAAAAATAATTTGCCCAATTCCGATAGTATCTCTCACCCACAAAGTTGACGGTCTCTCTAAGATGCAAGATACAAACACAGCTACCATCCAATCAGTACAAGACACTGTATGTGACCAGTCTAAGTAGCTATTCTCTCTCCAGCAGAACATGGACAACTTGAAAAACAGAAATTGCAGAAATAATCTACGCATCAGAGGTCTGCCCGAGTCTATTGTCCACTCCGACATCCCTGCGGTCCTCACCTCAATCTTCAACAATTTGGTAAAGCGTGCAGGGGCCTCACTTAAACTTGACATGGCTCATATAGCCCTCCGACCAATTGATTCAAAGGACCCCCGGCCCAGAGATGTTGTCTGCAGGGTCAACTTTTATGCTATGAAAGAGGCCATTCTTCAAGTCGCCCGGAAAAAGCAGAACTTAATGTACAACAACAAGCCCATTCAAATCATGCCCGACCTCTCCAGGCACACTCTTGCACAGAGGTCCACCCTTAAACCACTATTGGACATCCTCAGACACAGGGGTATCCCATTCCGTTGGGGATTCCCCTTCTCATTGTTAGTGCGGAAGGATTCGCACACCTGGGTGCTACGTTCCCCGGAGGACTTACGGTTTCTCTCAGGACTAGGCCTACCACAACTATCCATCCCCAAGTGGCCTGACACGCTATTATGTCCGTGGGCCTGAAGAGGTAGATCTAGCCTCACTCAAGCCTCTTCTACCCCTGGACATCCTGTCAGCCTCCCCCGAGGAAGGATCACTCTGGAGAAAGGGACGCCCCCGACCCCTGCCCGGAACCCATATGGACATCCTGTGAGACTGCTGTCAGAGTCAGTCCCCAGTCAACTGAGAATGGTATATAGCCTCTTTTTATTACATCCTTCTCGGTTAAACTGCCTCAGCTTATTCTCAGTAGAGTCTTACATTCAGCAGAACTGACTGTTTTTTCGTGCTGAGGTTGTTTTTGGGCCTCAATGTCTATTTATTAGTGTCTTGAAGCCCATGATATTTTCTATTACCCTTTTGTATTGCCGGTGTTTTTGGCTTAGTAGTATGTTAAGGAGCTAAGCTTGGTAATGTCTGATGTTTTCCTTCCCCATATATGTCAGAATCCTCTGTCCTGCCAGGTCATGGCGGACATCTTTCCCCAGGAACAGATGTTCTTCCTTCGAGTTCTGTGCAGTTCTCTCCCCCTTTTACTGCCCTACACTTCTATCATTTCTCTTGTTTTTCGACCCCGCAGGCCTCGCAAGGCGGGCTCAGACTGTTACACTAATTATTAAGCAATCTTTAGCTCTTCATAGATGGCTGACTTGAATATTGCTACCCTTACTGCAAAGGGATTCAATACCCCGGAGAAACGAGAGTAAATCCTCTATCACCTTCATAAGCGTACGATATAGCCAATATGCTTCCTAGAAACACACTTTAAACAAAGCCATGCCCCCACAATTAAAAAAGCATTATTACAATTACAACACAGAAAATTCAGCACTTGTCAGACAAACATTACAGTTTTATTCTCACCCCCAGGACTTGTATATTTGCCTGGACTACATCCACTTACAGCACAATGTACTCTCCTGGCTCCCTTCAATGGGGATTGAAAATATCTGATCAGATCACAAGCAAGCATATTGTTCTATTAGAGTTCCCTCCCTGATTAATCCGATAGGGTCGTGACAGCTTAATGAGTCCTTGCTATTGGACGAGCTCTGTGTAGCAGACATCCATGCCTCCATTGCCCATTTTCTGGATGAGCACTTGGGGGATGACAGCGCATGTCTACAGATAAGAAGCTCTCAAATAAGTCCTTTGTGGGACGATTATTAAACACTGCTCTGGCATTAAAAAGGACAGGGCCCAGGCCCTTACGGCAGCCTTGCAGAAGGTCACCAACCTGGAACTCATCCATAAGTGAGGCTTTCTCTGCCATGATCCTACAGTCCCTTATTCAGGCTGGATTGGAGTGTAACCAACCAACTGTTGGACTCCTCCTACCAACGCTTACTCCAGCTAGGAAGGGGTAAATTCTACAAGTTTGGGGATAAACCAGTCAGGATATTGGCCAATGCATTGAGTTCCAAAAAGGCTTAAACCTTGATTCCTTGTATTAAGAATTCACACAAACTAATACACACCACCCCTGAAAACTCAGAGGCCTTCCACTCACATTACACTAAATTATACAATCTAGCCTCCAGGCCTCCTGCTGTTGACTGAGGCCTGTACTCCACCATCCCCCTTCAAAAAAAACTTGGCAGACCTCTAGTTGATAACTTGGAGAGTCCTTTTACACTGGAGGAACTCCAGTTAGCAATTCGTGACACGCCCAGGAATAAGTGCCCTGGCCCAGATGGCTTCCCTGCCAAGATTATAAATCTTTTTCCGACCAACTAGCGCCCATGATGCTGCAGACTTTCAACTCTATCTCTGATGCCACTCCCTTCCCAGCCGATTCTATATTAGCCCACATTGCCCTTATCCCTAAACCTGGGAAAGATCCCAATTCCTGCAGCAGTTACAGACCAATATCCTTGCCTAACGTGGATTTAAAACTTTACACGCCAATCTCATTGCTAATAGATTAAACCCCCTTCTTCCCAATCTGGTCCACCCAGACCAGGTGGGATTTGTCCCTGGTAGGGAGGCTACGGACAACACCCTGAAAACTATAGATATTGTCCAACATGCATGCACCCAGAAAATCCCTCTAATGATTCTATCATTAGATGCCGAAAAGGCCTTTGAAAGAATATCTTGAAGCTTGATTTCACAGACATTGCACAATATCACACTATAAATCATTCTCCCTATCGCCTTTTGAGTCTCCATGTACGGCCGGTACTGTTACTCGTCATGCGCTGTCCTGTCTACAAAATAATGACCTAGGCCAGTCATGGCGAAACTTTTACAGGCTGAGTGCCCAAACTGTAGCTCTAAACCCATTTTTTTCCGAAGTGCCAACCAATCCTATTTTGTAAATAATGGATTGTAACCTTACCTTTGCAGTCTTCTCTTCAGCAGGGGGCATCACGCTCATGCGTGCTTACCACACAATGAAGCTGAGCCCCTGCCCTTTCCAGACACAGCAGTTTGATCCCTCTGGAAAAAAATTGCAGCATATTAGACAGAGATTTTACCTGGAATGCAATCAGATGTCACCCTGTAATCCACATCTACATTTTAAAGTCTGAACATCCTGAAATCCCATAAAGACGTGCGAGTTGCTCCCCTCCCCTTTCATTGTGTAGTTCTGTCCCCCTTTCTGGCCACTTCCTGGTAAACATGTCCCCCATCCGGATATATATTTCCTCTATTCTGGTATATTTGTCCCCATCATAGCCCCATCCTGGTAAATTTACCCCATTCCTGGTAAATGTCCTCCACTCTGGTAAATGTACCCCATCCTGGTAAATGTACCCAATCATTGTAAATGTATCCCATCCTGGCATGTTCCCCCATGCTGTTAAATGACCCCACCCTGGTAAATGTACCTCATCCAGGCATGTTCCCTTATCCTGGTAAATGTCCCCTTTCCTGGTAAATGTACCCCATCCTGATAAATGTCACCCTTCCTGGCATTTGTCCTCATCCTGGCATGTTCATGTACCCCCATCCTGGCATATTTCCCCCCATCCTTTCATGTTTCCCCCCATCCTGGTAAATGTACCCCTTACTGGCATGCTCCCCTTCCTGCTAAATGTACCCCATCCTGGCATGTTCCCCCCATCCTTGCAGTCATGTTTTCCCCATCCTTGCACATTTCTCTCTATCTTTGCATGTTTCCCCCATCCTTGCAGCCATGTATGCCCCGTGCTCTGTTTGCCCCCGCGCTCCCCATGTTTGCCCCGTGCTGGCTCTGTCCCCCACACCTTGGCACAGCCGCACACAACTTAAAAATAAAAAAGGGAATTTTGTTTACTTACTGTAAATTCCTTTTCTTCTAGCTCCTATTGGGAGACCCAGACAATTGGGTGTATAGCTTCTGCCACTGGAGGCCACACAAAGTATTACACTTTTAAAAAAGTGTAACCCCTCCCCTCTGCCTATACACCCTCCCGTGGATCACGGGCTCCTCAGTTTTGGTGCAAAAGCAGGAAGGAGAAAACTTATAAATTGGTCTAGGGTAAATTCAATCCGAAGGATGTTCGGAGAACTGAAGACCATGAACCAAAAGAACAAATCAACATCAACAACATGTGTACACAAAAGAACAACCAGCCCGAAGGGCACAGGGGTGGGTGCTGGGTCTCCCAATAGGAGCTAGAAGAAAAAGTAATTTACGGTAAACAAAATTCCCTTTTTCTTTGTCGCTCCATTGGGAGACCCAGACAATTGGGACGTCCAAGAGCAGTCCCTGGGCGGGTAAAACAGTACCTCAATAAAAAGAGCCGAAACCGGCCCCCTCTTACAGGTGGGCAACCGCCGCCTGGAGGACTCGCCTACCTAGACTGGAGTCTGCCGAAGCATAGGTATGCACTTGATAGTGCTTCGTGAAAGTGTGCAGACTAGACCACGTAGCTGCCTGACACACCTGCTGAGCTGTCGCCCGGTGCCGCAATGCCCAGGACGCACCTACGGCTCTGGTAGAATGGGCTTTCAACCCTGAAGGGAGCGGAAGCCCAGAAGTACGGTAGGCCTCGAGAATCGGTTCCTTGATCCGAGCCAAGGTTGACTTGGAGGCCTGAGAGCCCTTACGCTGGCCAGCGACAAGGACAAAGAGCGCGTCTGAACGGCGCAGGGGCGCCGTGCGAGACACGTAGAACCTGAGTGCTCTCACAAGATCCAAAGAGTGCAAATCCTTTTCACACTGGTGAATTGGATTAGGGCAAAAGGAAGGCAAGGTGATATCCTGATTTAGATGAAAAGGGGATACCACCTTAGGGAGAAATTCCGGGACCGGACGCAGAACCACCTTATCCTGGTGGAAAACCAGGAAGGGAGCTTTGCATGACAGCGCTGCAAGCTCAGACACTCTCCGAAGTGATGTGACTGCCACCAGGAAGGCCACCTTCTGAGAAAGACGGGAGAGAGAGACATCCCGCAGCGGCTCAAAAGGCGGCTTTTGAAGAGCCGTCAGGACCCCGTTAAGATCCCAAGGTTCCAACGGACGTTTGTAAGGTGGGACCATGTGGCAAACCCCCTGCAGGAACGTGCGGACCTGCGGAAGCCTAGCTAGACGCTTTTGAAAAAACACGGAGAGCGCCGATACTTGGCCCTTGAGAGAGCCGAGGGACAACCCCTTGTCCATTCCAGATTGTAGGAATGAAAGGAATGTTGGTAAGGCAAACGGCCATGGAGGAAAACCGTTATCAGCGCACCAGGATAAGAAGATTTGCCAAGACCTGTAATAGATCTTGGCGGACGTTGGCTTCCTGGCTTGTCTCATGGTGGCAATGACATCCTGAGATAACCCTGAAGACGCTAGGAGCCAGGACTCAATGGCCACACAGTCAGGTTGAGGGCCACAGAATTCAGATGGAAAAACGGGCCTTGTGACAGCAAGTCTGGGCGGTCTGGAAGTGCCCACGGTTGACCCACCGTGAGATGCCACAGATCCGGGTACCACGACCGCCTCGGCCAGTCTGGAGCGACGAGAAGGGCGCGACGGCAGTCGGACCGGATCTTGCATAGTACCCTGGGCAGCATTGCCAGAGGAGGAAACACATATGGCAGTCGAAACTGCGACCAATCCTGGACCAAAGCGTCTGCTGCCAGAGCTCTGTGATCCTGAGACCGCGCCATGAAGGCCGGGACCTTCTTGTTGTGTCGTGTCGCCATGAGATAGACGTCCGGCGTTCCCCAGTGGCGACAGATCTCCCAAAACACGTCTGGGTGAAGAGACCATTCCCCCGCGTCCATGCCCTGACGACTGAGAAAATCTGCTTCCCAGTTTTCTACACCCGGGATGTGAACTGCGGAGATGGTAGAGCCTGTGACTTCCACCCACTGCAGAATCCGCCGGACTTCTTGGAAGGCTTGACGACTGCGAGTGCCGCCTTGGTGGTTGATGTAGGCGACGGCAGTGGCGTTGTCAGACTGGATTCGGATCTGCCTGCCCTCCAGCCACCGATGGAAAGCTAATAGGGCTAGATATACTGCCCTTATCTCCAGGATATTGATCTGAAGGGACGATTCTATTGGAGTCCAGGTTCCTTGAGCCCTGTGGTGGAGAAAAACCGCTCCCCAACCTGACAGGCTCGCGTCCGTGGTGACCACGGCCCAGGTTGGGGGTAGGAAGGATTTTCCCCGAGACAGAGATGTGGGTAGGAGCCACCACTGAAGTGATGTTTTGGTTGCAAGGGAGAGAGAGATGTTCTTGTCGAGGGAAGCCGAACTCCTGTCCCATTTGCGAAGAATTTCCCATTTGAGTGGCCGTAGATGGAATTGCGCAAACGGCACTGCCTCCATAACTGCCACCATCTTCCCCAGGAAGTGCATAAGGCGCCTTAAGGGGTGTGACTGACTCCGAAGAAGTGATTGCACCCCCGCCTGCAGAGAAAGCTGTTTGTCGCGCGGTAGCTTGACTAACGCTTGCTGGGTATGAAACTCCATACCGAGGTAAGTCAGTGATTGGGTCGGCGTCAACTTGGATTTCGGGAAATTGATGATCCACCCGAACTGCTGAAGAGTCGCCAGAGTGACGGTAAGACTTCGTTGACACGCCACCCGAGAAGGGGCCCTGACTAGGAGATCGTCCAAGTAGGGGATCACCGAGTGGCCCTGAGAGTGCAGGACCGCCACGACGGATGCCATGACTTTGGTGAAAACCCGTGGGGCTGTCGCCAGGCCGAAGGGCAATGCGACGAACTGGAGGTGTTCGTCCCCGATGGCGAACCGCAGGAAACGTTGATGTTCGGGTGCGATCGGCACATGGAGATAAGCATCCTTGATGTCGATCGATGCTAGGAAGTCTCCTTGTGACATCGAGGCGATGGCTGAGCGGAGAGATTCCATCCGAAACAGTCTGGTTCTCACATGTCTGTTGAGCAGCTTGAGGTCCAGAACGGGACGGAATGACCCGTCCTTTTTTGGCACCACGAACAAGTTGGAGTAAAATCCGCGACCACGTTCCTGAAGGGGAACGGGGATCACAACTCCTTCCATCTTTAGAGCGTCCACTGCCTGAAAAAGTGCGTCGGCCTGTGCGGGGGGTGGGGAGGTTCTGAAGAAACGAGCCGTAGGTCGAGAGCTGAACTCTATCCTGTAACCATGAGACAGAATGTCTCTCACCCATCGGTCTTGAACGTGTGGCCACCAGGCGTCGCCAAAGCGGGAGAGCCTGCCACCGACCGAGGATGTGGGTAGGTGAGGCCAAGAGTCATGAGGAGGCCGTCTTGGAGGTCTTGCCTCCTGCAGCCTTTTGGGGGCGGTACTTGGACTGCCACGCATAGGAGTTCCTCTGGCCTTTCTCCGGCCGGTTGGACGAAGAGGGTTGGGGCTTGGCGGAGGGACGAAAGGACCGAAACCTCGATTGGATTTTTCTCTGCTGAGGTCTCTTAGGTTTGGACTGGGGTAAGGAGGAGTCCTTTCCCGATGATTCCTTAATAATCTCATCCAGCCGTTCGCGAAATAAACGTTCGCCAGAAAAAGGCAAACCCGTTAAGAACCTTTTGGAAGCAGAGTCTGCTTTCCATTCGCGCAGCCACATGGCCCTGCGGACAGCCACGGAGTTAGCAGATGCCACGGCCGTACGGCTAGCGGAGTCCAGGACGGCGTTCATGGCGTAGGACGAAAATGCTGATGCCTGAGAGGTCAAGGAAGAAACATGCGGAGCAGAATTCCGCGTGACAGCATTAATCTCAGTCAGACAAGCCGAGATTGCTTGGAGAGCCCACACGGCCGCAAAGGCCGGGGCGAAAGATGCGCCCATGGCCTCATAAATAGACTTCACCAAGAGCTCTATCTGTCTGTCAGTGGCATCCTTCAGGGATGAGCCATCGGCAACAGACACAACGGACCTAGCAGCCAATCTAGAGACTGGAGGATCCACCTTGGGTGAGTGTGCCCAGCCCTTAACGACTTCCGGTGGAAAGGGATAACGCGTGTCAGAGTGCCGTTTAGCGAAACGCTTGTCCGGGACCGCTCTGGGCTTCTGGACAGCATCCCTGAAGTTAGAGTGATCAAAAAACGTATTGCGCGTACGTTTGGGGAATCGAAATTGGTGTTTCTCCTGCTGAGAAGCCGACTCCTCTACAGGTGGAGGCGGGGGAGAGAGATCCAACACCTGGTTGATGGACGAGATAAGATCATTTACCAAGGTGTCCCCCTCAGGGGTATCAAGGTTGAGGGCGAAGTCAGGGTCAGAGCCCTGAGCTCCCACGTCCGCCTCGTCATCCTGAGAGTCCTCAAGCTGAGATCAAGAGCAGCGTGAGGAGGCCGGGGAAGAGTCCCAGCGAGGCCGCTTAGCCGGTCTGGGACTGCGCTCCGGGCAGGAGTCCTCCGCCTGGGACCTAGGGGCTATTCTGGGAGCGCGCTGCGGCGCGGTCCGAGAAGGCCCTGGAGGAGACAAACTAACAGGGGCCGGGGCCTGTGAAGAGCCCGGTCTGGACTGCAATGCCTCAAGGAGCTTAGATGACCATTTGTCCATAGACTGTGCAATGGATTGAGAAAGTGACAGAGTTTCTCAGCGAAAGAGGCCAATGACGGTGACTCTGTCCCTGCAGCCTGCTCAGGGGGAGCAGGGGGGTCTACATGAGCCGAGGGGCCCACCAGCCTTAGGGGCTTTGCTCCTTGTGGACGACATGCTGTAAGCAATAGGTGTCCCTTAGGAGAGTGACCACTGAGGGTATATGGAACAAAGGTATACAGCCGTTCCGAAATTTATATATATATATATATATATATATATATATATATATATATATATATATATATATATATATATATATATATATATATATATATATATATATATATATATATATATATATATATATATATATATATCACGGCACCCTAGGGGAACCAGCACCGGGTGACCGGTGTGGCTTACCAACCGCTGGTGTCCTCCAGATTCCCTGTCGTGGGTCCCCCGGAGCTGTAGATCTGTGCAGCTGCAGCATACACCGGCAGAGTGCCAAACATGGCCGCCGGAGCTCTCAGGGGGGGAGTGAAGCCATGGGCGGCGCCGGCAAAAGGCGGGAATCTGGAGGCCCCATAGTGGTCAATGAGAGGGGAGACATGCAAAGATGCTCCAGCCCTCAGTCGGTAATCCCGCCCTTGCCCCTGACAGGCAGGCCCGGGGGCGGGATTTTTCGCGACTAGGCCGCGGTGAAGCCGGGGACTAAATTTAAGGCCGTGCCCGACAAGCAGGCACGGTCGGCGCGGAAGTCCGATGAAAAAACAACGGACGGCGCTACTAGGTAGAAGGGCAACCTCTCTGCCCGTACCGTCCCCACATGGGGACACAGAGTACCTTCCAGGTGCAGGGCCCGGTCCCTGGGGATGAAAACGCTCCGGTCCGGCAGGTTCCACCAGGGGCTGCGGATGGAGCACGGTCTCAGCAGGTGAATGACCGATGAGGCTCCCACTTCTCCCAGAGCCGCATAAGGGATGGTGAAGGAGACGGCATGTGGTTCCAGCCTTTGTACCCGCAATGGGTACCTCAACCTTAACAACACCGCCGACATAGTGGGGTGAGAAGGGAGCATGCCGGGGACCCCATAGGGGACCTCTTTTCTTCCATCCGTCATACTATGTATGAGAATTTTTTTTTTTTATGAGTGGATGTGTGCCTACTTCCACACAAAGCATAAAACTGAGGAGCCCGTGATCCACGGGAGGGTGTATAGGCAGAGGGGAGGGGTTACACTTTTTTAAAAGTGTAATACTTTGTGTGGCCTCCAGAGGCAGAAGCTATACACCCAATTGTCTGGGTCTCCCAATGGAGCGACAAAGAAAATAAAAAAAAAACAAAAGAAAAAAAAAACACTCACCTTGCAGCACCGCTCCATCGCTGCGTCCTCAGTCAGTTCAGTTCCCGCGCGGCCACAAGACGCCGGCGCCGCCTACTGACGCTCCTCCGTTTCCTAGGCAACAGGCCTGCAGCTCAGGAGAGGAGGCGTGTCAGAAGGAGGAGAGATGTCTCCTCTGCTCAAACACCACTTTGCACTGTCGGCGCGACCACACCGACAGTGCAAACTGGCTGAATGTGGCGACAGCGCGCGTGCCAGCACAAAGGGCTCTGCGTGCCCAGTCTGGCACACGTGCCATAGGTTCGCCATCACTGACCTAGGCGGATCTGTGTACCCTTCCTCATTTCTGCAGTGCATGGGAAACAGAGCTCCATAAGGAGTTCCCTAGTGAACAATGGGATCGTTGCTTTTGCCTGACCCACAAGTCTGCAGTTGCCACCAGGTCTCAGGAGACCAGCCATAAAATCATTTCCCGTTGGTATTGGTCCCGGTGTCTTTCCATAACTGGTGCCCGGATATACCAGACAACTGCTGGCGGTGCGGATCGCAAGGGGGCAACATGTCACATATCTGGTGGCATTGCCCAGGCTTGGCGGCCTTTTGGGGAGGAGTCTTGGAGATCATAAGGTCACAGGGGTTAAAGTCCCCAAGTGCCAGGAAGCGACCCTACTACTGTTTTTCCCAAAATAAGACAGTTTTTTTTTTTGCCCCCCAAAAAAGCAATAGGGCCTATTTTGAAGGAGGCCTTATTCTTTGAGAAACACGGTTGGGGGGGGGGGAGTTTACCCCCCAAAAAAGCAGACCCCCACTTCCAAGGAGACTCCTACTTACCAGGCCCAGAGGTCTGCATGGCTTCCAGGTCCTTCCAGTGATCTCTGGTTAGTGCTGCACGCCATCCTCCCCTGCTTCTGGCCGACACACACACACACACACACACACACACACACACACAAACTCGCACACAGCAGCACACTGACAGTCGCACACAGCAGATCGCAGATCGCACACACATCACATCACATCCAGCGTTAAAGAATTCTTCCAGCCTCAGGGAATAATGTCACGTGTGTCCGCAGGACCTGTAAGCAAGCATTGCGGCAGGTCCTCGCGCTCCACTGTACTGCCTCTCAGGATTCTGCCGGCAAGAAGAAATCGGTGACCCCGGATGTGGTGAGTATGTATGCGATCCGATGTTTGTGTGTGTGCGTGCGCGCACTCTATCTGATGTGTGCGATCACTGCAGGTCCTCCCGCTCGGCGTCTGGGGAGTGTGATTACGGGGTGCCTGCTATCTATAATGAAGTGTCCTGCAGTATCTAACTTTTTTAGCTGCACGGACACTTCATTCTGGAACCGCGACTAGGGCTTATTTTCGGGGGGAGGTCTTATATTTAAGCCTTGCTCCGAAAATGCTGAAAATCTCTGCTAGGGCTTATTTTTGGGGGAGGGCTTCTTTTTGGAAAAACACAATATATATGTTCCATATTCCAGGAAAGGTCTACAAAAAGGTCACTTCTGAGGCACCTCCTCCAAGCCGCCAAGGCGATCATCCCACGCTATTGGAATTCTCCCGACCTCCAGTCATTAGAGGAGTGGTTTGAGGAAATGGCTATCATTCACCTTATGGAACGAGTAATGGCCCAATCTCACTGGAAGGCTGCAGCCACAGCCACAAAATGGTTCCACTGGGAGGCCTTCGTGACAGGGCCAAAGTTCATCGCCATGCATTAAACCCCAGATTGGATCCCTTTTTGAGAGTCTAACATTTTTCCCATCTACAGCGATGTGGCCACTAATGCTGAGTAGTGAACCACCCCTTTAAGTTACTCATTAGATGCAGGCAGTAGCACAGATTAACATTAAATACTGTGGCTACTGTATGGTCTGCAGACTGATGATGGTTGGTAATAGCGCCTAGCATTTTCTTACCATTGTTAAGGACATAATGGGAGTTGCACGTTTACGTGATATAATGGTATATGCCAGGGGCTGACCTGACATTGCACTTTATTGCTGTACTAAGCTTGGTGCTTGTCATGAGACATTTTATAAATTTTAATTTCTGTTGATAATTGACCAAGAGCCAACAATCCACGCAACCTCCACATGCAGCTGCCCCCTCCCTTTTGCAATCAAGCAAACTTCCAAATACTTTTAAGGCCAACATCTGAGAGCTCAATCTTAAGGCCACGTCGCACTAAGCAACATCGCTAGCAACATCACTGCTAAGGAACAACTTTTGTGACGTAGCAGCGATGTTGCTAGCGATGTCGCTAGCGATGTCGCTGTGTGTGACATCCAGCAACAACCTGGCCCCTGCTGTGAGGTCGCTGGTTGTTGCTGAATGTCCTGGGCCATTTTTTAGTTGTTGCTCTCCCGCTGTGAAGCACACATCGCTGTGTGTGACAGCGACAGAGCAACAACTAAATGTGCAAGCAGCAGGAGCCGGCTTCTGCGGACGCTGGTAACCACGGTAAACATCGGGTAACCAAGAAGCCCTTACCGTGGTTACCCGATATTTACCTTCGTTACCAGCGTCCGCCGCTCTCATGCTGCCAATGCCGGCACCCTGCTCTCTGCACACGTAGCCACAGTACACATCGGGTAATTAACCTGATGTGTACTGTGGCTAGGAGTGCAGGGAACAGGGAGCTGCCACTGGCAGTGTGAGAGCGGCGGACGCTGGTAACGAAGGTAAATATCGGGTAACCACGGTAAGGGCTTCTTGGTTACCCGATGTTTACCAGCGTCCGCAGAAGCCGGCTCCTGCTGCCTGCACACGTAGCAGAGTACACATCGGGTAATGAACCCGATGTGTACTGTGGCTAGGTGTGCAG
The DNA here is from genome assembly GCF_048569485.1 of Anomaloglossus baeobatrachus. Taxonomy (NCBI): domain Eukaryota; kingdom Metazoa; phylum Chordata; class Amphibia; order Anura; family Aromobatidae; genus Anomaloglossus; species Anomaloglossus baeobatrachus. Next base: position 750,128,940 of record NC_134353.1, read on the forward strand.
GGAGCCAGCGCTAAGCGGTGTGCGCTGGTAACCAAGGTAAATATCGGGTTGGTTACCCGATATTTACCTTAGTTACCAAGCGCAGCATCGCTTCCACGCGGCGCTGGGGGCTGGTCACTGGTGAGATCTGCCTGTGTGAAAGCTCACCAACAACCCATGTAGTGACGCTCCAGCGATCCCTGCCAAGTCAGGTTGCTGGTGGGATCGCTGTAGCGGCGCTTAGTGTGACATCTCACCAGCGACCTCCCAGCAACTTACCAGCGATCCCTTTCAGGTTGTATCGTTGTTGGGATCGCTGGTAAGTTTAGCGTGACTGGGCCTTTAGGTTGAAGACCAGGAGTGTGGGGGATGGCAAGTTTACAACCGGGTACAGATAAGGACCATGTGGACATTAGACTAAAAAATTCTAATCCCTTTGTTTCATCTTATAGAAGCTATGAACGGCATTGATATAAAATTATATTTTTGAAAGCATAACGAAGTGGGGAAAACAAAACACCTGGGCAAAAGCCATAATCCCAGCAAATGATTATCTGCCATATAGATGATACTAGCCATGCCTCATCTATGAACAGGTAATATGGGACCTTCAAGAGTGGAGATCTCTTGGAAACTAGAATTTCATAACTTTCTAAAGGTCTTAGCACATCCCACAAACAGCCCCCACATTATTAATACTTTTTTACTATATTCATATTCAGTGATGATTCGCGAATCTGCATTGGGCAAGGTGATGATGCTGGAACTTTTGTTTGGTGTTATTCCAATGAAATTTATAAAGATGACGGCCTGAAGAGAACATGTACATTTCCACAGTCATTGATGATATGGGGCTGAATATCAGGTAAAGGTACTGGGGAGATGGCTTTCATTACATCTTCAATAAATGCCTAAATTTACATTGAAATTTTGGACACTTTTCTTATCCCATCAATTGAAAGGATGTTTGGGGATGATGAAATCATTTATCAAGATGATAATGCATCCTGCCATAGAGCAAAAACTGAAAAAAATCCTTGAAAGAAGACAGATAAGGTCAATCTCATGGCCTGCAAATAGTCCGGATCTCAATCCAGTTGAAAATCTTTGGTGCAAGTTGAAGAAAATGGTCCATGACAAGGCTCCAACCTGCAAAGCAGATCTGGCAACAGTAATCAGAGAAAGTTGGAGCCAGATTGATGAAGAGTACTGTTTGTCACTCATTAAGTCCATGCCTCAGAGACTGCAAGCCGTTATAAAAGCCAGAGGTGGTGCAACAAAATACTATTGATGTATTGGACTGTTTGTTGTTTTTTTTCAGGATTCCATAATTTTTACCTCATAATTGAGTGATTCCATAATTTTTCCCCGTTTGGTTTTGAAAAGCAACAGTTACTGGCTAGCACATTATGTTTTCATGATTTTTTTTAGTGTTTCTTAAAGCCAGAAAGTTGCCATTTCAAATGACTTTAGTTTTGTGCCATGTCTGTGATCTGCTTTTTTTAAACAAAAGCAAACAACTGAATGAACATCCTCAGAGCCAGATGAGTCCGTAATTTTTGCCAGGAGTTGTAGATGTCAGCCGAACAATTAACAGTTATCTCACCTGACTGTTCCATATACAGGAGAGTTTGCTCTGCAGAGGAGAGGTGCTGCTGGACATTTCTGGCTGCTCCTTATCTATTAGAGGACAAGAGTATCTGCAGTCTGAAATTGGAAATGCTGGATCCTTATTTCCCCCAACCATCATCAATTAGAGAACCGGTACACAGACAGCGGATTCAGATGAGGTTAGTCTAATTTGTACGGGGGTCTTTACTATCTAATATTATCTAAAGGGTATGAGCACTGGTAGGGTATATGCACAGACATCTGGAAACCTAGCAAATCCTCTTAGGAGGATTTGAACCTCCAGTTGTCTGATGGCTTGTACTGCATTTTTCAAAAATCATGGTCACGTATGAATGCCAGGCTGGCTTTAATAGGAGCAGTCTCATTACAGGCTAAATAAACCCAGCCATCATAGGTCCTGAGCTGTAAATACTGTTGTCACAGACCGACAGCGGCATTTAACAACCGTGGGCAGAGCTCAGCTCCAGTCGAGGCTGTAAGACGGAGATGATTGCTGAATGGGAAACAACATCTAAAGGCAAAAATGCAACCTCAGTCCTTAAGCCCACATCCAAGACAAAAAGGCAAGTTATAATGTACCAATATGTCACATAGGGGTTAAAATGACGTTACATACTCAGAGTTGGCCAGAAAAATTAACCATGCAATCTTGAATATTGTGTAGGTATAATGTATACAGCATTTTATTTATATAGATTGGGTCACACCCTGCTAGGGGTAGGTTATATAAGGCCAGGGAATTGAGCCGGGCAACACACATCACAGCATAATACTGGCTGCCAACAACCATCCATCATCTGCACAGAATGTCACAGAGTCCAACTTTACGCCCAGAGAAACTTTTTTTTTTTTGTTATATAAAATAGGATTAATAGTTCAGAGAAAAAAAACGCCATTTAATAACTGGTAAATGTCAGCTGTACTTTATTATTACGATGTTAGGTCTCAGAAGAGAATCCCACGTCAATTATAAACTTGTACAAAGCCTTAGATACACAAGTGCTGAATATCCTACTATACGATGAATATATGGAGCGGACACCTCCACCAGTGGAATAATGGACAGTATTAGGACTCCTGGATTCTTTTTACAAAACACACACACACATACGTCACAGACAAGGTGAGGGACTTTGTTCCATTTATGTTGAGCAAAGTGACCATGATGGAAATCAGATGGAATTTTTTTATGAAAGAAATGCTTCAGCTTCTTGAAAAATGAATAAGAAAAAAAACGCTCCTGAACTTCACATTTCCAGATTCTGCAAATTATGCAGCTTCAAGATTTTATGAATTCTTTTGAGGAATTTTAATGGTCACCTGTAAATATAAAAATAAAAGTTGTACATTGCATGAAATACCGTAAGAAGTAAAAAGGTACAACTGATGTGTCAGCAGTGATATATTTCAAAATTATATACGTGTAGATATAACTGCCATGGCTATGGAGTGGCACTGCCGATACAGTAGCCCCATTACATTTTTCAGTTACGCAAAAAAAAAAAAAATTCCTAAAAACATACAATTTTATTAAATATACATTAAAAACACAATAGGTGGGTGTAAAAGTGAAAAAAAAACTCCATAAAAGAGGTAATGAGGCAGGCACCAGATGACACGAGGGGTGGGGTTTGATAGGTGACAAAGTTAGGTATATAAGAGATTCAAAAGCTAAGGTGCTCTAAGTTGACCCTAAGGCCATGTGCCCACGGGAGCTTGCTTCTGCGGATTTTGCCGCGGAAAACCTGCGGCTTTATCTGGATTTTCCAGATAAATCTGCAGGTTTTAGCATGTACAGACACTACCCATGTTATCCTATGGGACATGTGGAGTGTGTGTCCACGTTGTGGAATGTGCGACTGCGGAATATGCTGCGGATATCCCGCAGCCGCACATAACTGCATGTCAATTATTCCTGCGGATTTACCTGTGGATGGTCCCATACTTACGTGCCTTGATAGCAGACACCCGATCACTTTCCCTCGGTGCACAGGAGGCTGGAGCGCGGTGGATCCATGAGCAGGAAGGAGGAAGTGGGCGGGGCCTGCACGAGCTCCGGTCATGTGACAGCCAGAGCTAGTTCAGGCCCGCCCACCTTCTCCTGCACAGTGTAGAGACGCTGAGACGCCAGAGAGAAGTGATGCATGATGGAGGTAAGTATGAACTCCCCCGATCACTCAGCACTTGTTTTGCATTGAGGATGCAGTGCTGAAGTCATGGTACTGTATCCTTAATGCAGAATGCCCGCACTATATCCACAGGACATTCCGCAAATAAACCGCAGCATTGAAACAGACAAAGTTGTGCTGCGGTTTTCTGGGAGCGCCTGCGGATATAACTGCAGGACAGTTTTCCCCGTGGGCTCATAGCCTAAGAGCTGACCCTACCTTGCCGCGTTCTTCGGAACCCTAAAAATCGCATATGGCTGCCCTGCTCAACATAGACTCACCCTCAGATAAGGTCTGCTGGTACCAAATTATCCACAACCACTAGTTTGACAACTTCAGTATCCACATCATCTTGGGACATTTACACCCAACTCAGGCCTCCTGATGACCCTGAAGCACAGGAGAAACGCGTTGTGACAGTCTTCTTGGATAACAACCTCTTCAACGAAAGTCTGATATACCTTTTTCTGCCCCCTTATTTTTCTTCATGTTTGACCTGCCGTTTGTTTTTGTTTTTTTTTTAACCCTAGACTAGGGACTCCATTCATCATCCTTTTGCTGGGTGCTGTGGTAAGCACCAGTAGTCCTAGCCATTTAAATGGACCTTCCATATTGAGCCATTATGATTCAGTATGGTATGTGCTAGTAGATACATGTGACTATTATTGCTAATAGTTTCGTTATTTCACCATTTGCGGTCAAACTACTGGTTGTGGATAATTTGGTACCAGCAGACCTTATCTTAGGGATTCGTACAGGGTCTCTGAGGGTGAGTCTACGTTGAGCAGGGGAGCCATATGCGATTTTTAGGGTGTCTACCTCAAGGTGTCTATCGGCAAGGTAGGGTCAAGCTCTTAGGGTCACCTTAGCTTTTGAATATCTTATATACCTAACTTTGTCGCCTATCAACCCCCCCTCTTGTCATTTGGTGCCTGCCTGGTTACCTTTTCTATGGAGTTTTTTTTTCACTTATACACCAACCTATTGTGTTTTTAACCCCTTAATGACCGCGGGACGTAAAATTACGTCCTAGCGGTCATAATGTTACTGCCCGCGGTCTGCTGGCGGCAGCATGCCGCGATCGGCACACATCTCAGCTGATTTTCACAGTTGAGATGTGTGCCTGCTAGGCACGAGCAGAATCGTTATCTGCTCGTGCAGTTTAACCCTTTAAATGGCGCTGTCAATATGTGACAGCGCTATTAGAAGCGCGTTCGCGGTAAAATTTTACTTACCGCCCGATACCGGAAGTCACGTGACGCAATCACGTGACTTCCGTTAGTTGTCATGGTAGCACTGAGTCATGTGATGACTCCTGTACTACACATTAATTGCTTTCACTTTCGCTGTGCCAGCGGCACAGCAACAGAGAGCGTATCTGCTGTTTACAGCTGTATAGCTGTGATCAGCAGATCGTGCAGAGCGATCGGATTGCTGATCGCAATAGCCCCCTAGGGGGACTAGTAAAATAAAATTAAAAAAAAAAACAAAAAACCTAAAAGTTCAAATCACCCCCCATTTACCCCATTGAAAATTAAAGGGTTAAAAAAATAAAAAATACACACATTTGGTATCGCCGCGTTCAGAAACGCCTGATCAAAATATAAAATCAATTAATCTGATCAGTATACGGCGTAGCGGCAAAAAAAAATCCCAAACGTAAAGACGATGTTTTTTTGTCGCCACAACTTTTGCACAAAATGCTTTAAGAGGCGATCAAAACGTAGCATCTGCGCAAAAATGGTACCGTTAAAAACGTCAGCTCGAGATGCAAAAAATAAACGTCACTGAGCCATAGATCCCGAAAAGTGAGAACGCTACGGGTCACGGAATATGGCGTAAAACGTGCGCCACTTTTTTCGGTCAAACCTCTGATTTTTTTTAACCCCTTATATAAAAGTAAGTCTATACATGTTTGGTGTCTACGAACTCGCACTGACCTGAGGCATCACACTCACACATCAGTTTTTCCATATAGTGAACACAGTGAATAAAATATCTCAAAAACAATAGTGCTATCACACTTTTTTTTGCAGTTTTTCTGCATTTGGAATTTTTTTGCCATTTTCCAGTACACTATATGGTAAAACGTATGGTTTCATTTAAAAGTACAGCTCGCTCCGCAAAAAAGTGAGCCCTCACATGACCATATTGACTGAAAAATAAAAAAGTTACGTCTCTCAGAAAAAGAATGGTGAAAAAACAAACAAACCGGAAAGCGAAAAATCGGCCGGTCGTGAAGGGGTTAATGTATATTTAAATAAAATTGTATGTTTTAGGAATTTCTTTTGCTTGTTAACTCTTTTATTGTTAGCCACTTACATTTTTCACTTCTGTGTACGCCTCCAAGCCATACTCCCCAAGCTCTCTTCCTGTGCCCGAAGCTTTATAACCTCCAAATGGTGCTTGAGCTCCAAAGACATCATAGCAGTTGACCCTGAAAACATAACGAAGAGCACCCATTAAACAGTTTAATACAAGTAGGAACAAAAATGCTGAAGCTGTAAATTAACATAGCTATAACCAACTTTGCAACAATAGATTTTGTTAAGAAAAAGGGGAAGACAAGAAGAGAAAAATAAAAAGTTTTCATTGATTATTGCTTTAGCGACCATTTATGGTTTTCATTTTTTTTTTTTTTTACTTATGGTCAGGCTATTTAAATGGATTTATTCATATTCACAGTGTTTGTCACAAAGAAGGGAATTTTGTTTACTTACCGTAAATTCCTTTTCTTCTAGCTCACATTGGGAGACCCAGACAATTGGGTGTATAGCTTCTGCCTCCGGAGGCCACACAAAGTATTACACTTTAAAAAGTGTAACCCCTCCCCTCTGCCTATACACCCACCCGTGCATCACGGGCCCATCAGTTTTGGTGCCAAAGCAGGAAGGAGGAAACTTATAAATTGGTCTAAGGAAAATTCAATCCGAAGGATGTTCGGAGAACTGAAACCATGAACCAAAAGAACAATTCAACATGAACAACATGTGTACACAAAAGAACAACAGCCCGAAGGGAACAGGGGCGGGTGCTGGGTCTCCCAATAGGAGCTAGAAGAAAAGGAATTTACGGTAAGTAAAAAAAATTCCCTTCTTTGTCGCTCCATTGGGAGACCCAGACAATTGGGATGTCCAAAAGCAATCCCTGGGTGGGTAAAAGAATACCTCGATAAAAAGAGCCGAAAAACGGCCCCCTCTTACAGGTGGGCAACAGCCGCCTGAAGGACTCGCCTACCTAGGCTGGCATCTGCCGAAGCATAGGCATGCACCTGATAGTGTTTCGTGAAAGTGTGCAGACTCGACCAGGTAGCCGCCTGACACACCTGCTGAGCCGTAGCCTGGTGCCGCAATGCCCAGGACGCACCTACGGCTCTGGTAGAATGGGCTTTCAGCCCTGAAGGAATCGGAAGCCCAGACGAACGGTAGGCTTCAAGAATCGGTTCCTTGATCCACCGAGCCAAGGTTGACTTGGAAGCCTGCGACCCCTTACCCTGGCCAGCGACAAGGACAAAGAGCGCATCAGAACGGCGCAGGTGCGCCGTGCGAGAAATGTAGAGCCTGAGTGCTCTCACGAGATCTAACAAGTGCAAATCCTTTTCACATTGGTGAACTGGATGAGGGCAAAAAGAAGGTAAGGAGATATCCTGATTGAGATGAAAAGGGGATACCACCTTAGGGAGAAATTCCGGGACCGGACGCAGAACCACCTTATCCTGGTGAAATACCAGGAAGGGGGCTTTGCATGACAGCGCTGCTAGCTCAGACACTCTCCGAAGTGATGTGACTGCCACTAGGAAGGCCACCTTCTGCGAAAGGCGTGATAGAGAGACATCCCGCATCGGCTCGAAAGGTGGTTTCTGAAGAGCCGTTAGCACCCTGTTAAGATCCCAGGGTTCTAGCGGACGCTTGTAAGGTGGGACTATGTGGCAAACCCCCTGCAGGAACGTGCGGACCTGCGGAAGCCTGGCTAGACGCTTTTGAAAAAACACGGAAAGCGCCGATACTTGTCCCTTGAGAGAGCCGAGAGACAAACCCTTGTCCATTCCGGATTGAAGGAAAGAAAGAAAAGTGGGCAAGGCAAACGGCCAGGGAGTAAAACCCTGATCAGAGCACCAGGATAAGAAGATCCTCCAAGTCCTGTGGTAGATCTTGGCGGACGTTGGTTTCCTGGCCTGTCTCATAGTGTCAATGACATCTTGAGATAACCCTGAGGACGCTAGGAGCCAGGACTCAATGGCCACACAGTCAGGTTGAGGGCCGCAGAATTCAGATGGAAAAATGGCCCTTGAGACAGCAAGTCTGGTCGGTCTGGGAGTGCCCACGGTTGACCAACCGTGAGGTGCCACAGATCCGGGTACCATGATCTCCTCGGCCAGTCTGGAGCGATGAGGATGGCGCGGCGGCAGTCGGACCTGATCTTGCGTAACACTCTGGGCAGCAGTGCCAGAGGAGGAAATACATAAGGCAGTCGAAACTGCGACCAATCCTGAACTAATGCGTCTGCCGCCAGAGCTCTGTGATCTTGAGACCGTGCCATGAATGCCGGGACTTTGTTGTTGTGCCGAGACGCCATTAGGTCGACGTCCGGCGTTCCCCAGCGGCAACAGATCTCTTGAAACACGTCCGGGTGAAGAGACCATTCCCCTGCGTCCATGCCCTGGCAACTGAGAAAGTCTGCTTCCCAGTTTTCTACGCCCGGGATGTGAACTGCGGAGATGGTGGAGGCTGTGGCTTCCGCCCACAGCAGAATCCGCCGAACTTCTTGGAAGGCTTGACGACTGCGTGTGCCGCCCTGGTGGTTGATGTACGCAACCGCCGTGGCGTTGTCCGACTGTATTCGGATCTGCCTGCCCTCCAGCCACCGCTGGAACGCCTTTAGGGCTAGATACACTGCCCTTATCTCCAGAACATTGATCTGAAGGGAGGACTCTGTCGGAGCCCAGGTTCCCTGAGCCCTGTGGTGGAGGAAGACCGCTCCCCACCCTGACAGACTCGCGTCCGTCGTGACCACAGCGCAGGATGGGGGCAGGAAGGATTTTCCCTTCGACAAAGAAGTGGGAAGAAGCCACCACTGAAGAGAGGTTTTGGCTGCCCGTGAAAGGGAGACGTTCCTGTCTAGGGACGTCGACCTCCTGTCCCATTTGCGGAGAATGTTCCATTGAAGTGGACGCAGATGAAACTGCGCAAAGGGAACTGCCTCCATTGCTGCCACCATCTTCCCTAGGAAGTGCATGAGGCGCCTCAAGGGGTGTGACTGGGCTCGAAGGAGAGAGTGCACCCCTGTCTGTAGTGAACGCTGTTTGTCCAGCGGTAACTTCACTATCGCTGAGAGAGTATGAAACTCCATCCCGAGGTAGGTCAGCGATTGGGTCGGTGTCAATTTTGACTTTGGGAAATTGATGATCCACCCGAACCTCTGGAGAGTCTCCAGAGCAATGGTCAGGCTGTGTTGGCATGCCACCCGGGAGGGTGCCTTGACTAGAAGATCGTCTAAGTAAGGGATCACCGAGTGGCCCTGAGAGTGTAGGACCGCCACCACTGCTGCCATGACCTTGGTGAAGACCCGTGGGGCTGTCGCCAGGCCGAAAGGCAGTGCTACGAACTGAAGGTGTTCGTCTTTGATGGCGAAACGCAGGAAGCGTTGATGCTCTGGTGCAATCGGCACATGGAGATAAGCATCCCTGATGTCGATTGATGCTAGGAAGTCTCCTTGGGACATCGAGGCGATGACAGAGCGGAGAGATTCCATCCGGAACCGTCTGGTTCTCACGTGTCTGTTGAGCAGTTTGAGGTCCAGAACGGGACGGAATGATCCGTCCTTTTTTGGCACCACGAACAAGTTGGAGTAAAAACCGCGACCACATTCTTGAAGGGGAACGGGGATCACCACTCCTTCTGCCTTCAGAGTGTTCACCGCCTGAAAAAGTGCATCGGCTCGCTCGGGGGGCGGAGATGTTCTGAAGAAACGAGTCGGAGGACGAGACCTGAGCTCTATCCTGTAACCGTGAGACAGAATGTCTCTCACCCATCGGTCTTGGACACGTGGCCACCAGGCGTCGCAAAAGCGGGAGAGCCTGCCACCGACCGAGGATGCGGTTTGGGGAGGCCGAAAGTCATGAGGAGGCCGCCTTGGGGGCGGCTCCTCCGGCGGTCTTTTTAGGACGTGACTTAGACCGCCATGCAGAAGAGTTCCTCTGGCCCTTCTCTGACCTGTTGGACGTGGAGGAATGGGACCTGGCTGAGGGCCGAAAGGACCGAAACCTGGGTTGTATCTTTCGCTGCTGAGGTCTGTTTGGTTTGGACTGGGGTAAGGACGAGTCCTTTCCCTTGGATTGTTTAATAATTTCGTCCAATTGCTCGCCAAACAAACGGTCGCCAGAAAATGGCAAACCGGTTAAGAACTTCTTGGAAGTAGAGTCTGCCTTCCATTCGCGTAGCCACATGGCCCTGCGGACTGCCACCGAATTGGCGGATGCTACCGCTGTACGGCTCGCAGAGTCCAGGACGGCGTTCATGGCGTAGGACGAAAAAGCCGACGCCTGAGAAGTCAAAGACACAACCTGCGGAGTAGAGGTACGTGTGACCGCATTAATCTCAGACAGACAAGCTGAGATAGCTTGGAGAGCCCACACGGCTGCGAATGCCGGAGCAAAAGACGCGCCTATGGCTTCATAGATGGATTTCATCAGGAGCTCTATTTTCCTGTCAGTGGCATCCTTGAGCGATGAGCCATCTGCCACTGATACTACGGATCTAGCCGCCAGTCTAGAGACTGGAGGATCCACCTTGGGACACTGAGCCCAACCCTTAACTACGTCAGGGGGGAATGGGTAACGTGTGTCATTAAGGCGCTTAGTAAAGCGCTTGTCCGGAAATGCTCGGTGCTTCTGGACAGCATCTCTAAAGTTAGAGTGATCGAAAAACGCACTCCGTGTACGTTTGGGAAACCTAAACTGGTGTTTCTCCTGCTGTGAAGCCGACTCCTCTATAGGTGGAGTTGGAGGAGAAAGTTCTAGCACCTGGTTGATGGACGCTATAAGGTCATTTACTATGGCGTCCCCTTCAGGTGTATCAAGATTGAGAGCAACGTCAGGGTCAGAGCCCTGAGCTGCGACCTCCGCTTCATCCTCCAGAGAGTCCTCATGCTGAGACCCTGAGCAGCGTGATGAAGTCGAGGAAGGTTCCCAGCGAGCCCGCTTAGCCGGTCTGGGACTGCGGTCCGTGTCGGAGTCCTCCCCGTGGGACCTAGGTGTCACCCCAGGAGCACTTTGCTGCGCCGACCGAGGGGGGCCTGGGGGAGATGAACTGCCCTGGGCCTGTGATACCGGTCTGGACTGCAAGGCTTCTAGTATCTTAGCAGACCATCTGTCCATAGACTGAGCCATGGATTGTGAAAGTGACTCAGAGAGTTTTTCAGCCAAAACTGCAAACTCTGTCCCTGCCTCCTGGACAGTGGAAGCCGGTGGTTCTACCTGAGCCGAGGGTCCCACCAGTGCCTGAGGCTCCGGCTGAGTGAGTGCCACAGGGGCCGAGCATTGCACACAATGAGGGTAGGTGGAACCTGCAGGTAACATAGCCGCACAAGAGGTACAGGTTGCAAAATAAGCCTGTGCCTTGGCACCCTTGCTCTTTGCGGACGACATGCTGTTGTCTCCTCTTAGAGTAATCAGTGAGGGTATATAGCCAAAGGCAAATAATGCGGCCGAACAGAGAAAATGTATACAATATATACATACACATATACACATATATACATATATATATATATACATATACACACATACATATACACATACATATACACTTCGGCACCCAAGGGGGCCAGCACCAGTAACCGGTGCGGCTTACCGACCGCCCAAAGCGGTTGTGTGACCACCAGATTCCCTGCCTGGGCCTCCCAGAGCTGTAGAGCTCGTTCTGAATTCCTCCACCGGCAGAAGTGATTATAACAATGGCTGCCAGCGTTCTCAGAGGAGGAGGGAGCCGTGGGCGTGACTAATAAAGTGCGGAAATCTGGTGCCCCTCAGTGCTCAGTGAGGGGGAGGAGGATACCCAAGTATGCTCCAGCCCTCACTGCCGACGTCCAGTCGAGCGTCCCGCCCTTACCCCTGACTGGCAGGCCCGGGGGCGGGAGTTATGGTACTAGGCCGCAGAAGCCGGGGACTAAATTTAATAACGCGGCCGTCAAACAGGCGCGGTCGGCGCGGTAGTCCCGGCGTCACAAAAAACACAGCAGCCGCTGCAGCGTCTGTTACACAGGCGCTCCATGCGCCGTCCCCAAGGGGACACAGAGTACCTCTTAGAAGCAGGGCCTGTCCCTGATGATACCCAGTCTCCTGTCCGTCAGATTCCCCCAGGGGCTGCGGAGGGAGCCCGGTCCCAGTGCATGGTGACCGGTTAGGATCCCACTTCTCCCAGAGCCTCTAAGGGATGGGGAAGGATAACGGCATGTGGCTCCAGCCTTTGTACCCGCAATGGGTACCTCAACCTTAACAGCACCGCCGACATTAGTGGGGTGAGAAGGGAGCATGCTGGGGGCCCTGTGGGGGGCCCTCTTTTCTTCCATCCGATAAAATCAGCAGCTACTGCTGACTAAATGTGGAGCTTGCGTGAATGTGTGCCTCCTTCAACACAAAGCATAAAACTGGTGGGCCCGTGATGCACGGGTGGGTGTATAGGCAGAGGGGAGGGGTTACACTTTTTAAAGTGTAATACTTTGTGTGGCCTCCGGAGGCAGAAGCTATACACCCAATTGTCTGGGTCTCCCAATGGAGCGACAAAGAAATATAAAAATACATATTTCCACTTTTCTTTTTCACAATTTCTCTGACTGTTAAGACAATTCTATGAAGTCATATTATGGCTGTGGGCATGAGCCTACCCTGAAAAGATTAGGAAAGTATTGTACATATACGTATACGTATACATACATACATACATACATACATACATACACACATACACACATACATACACACATACATACATACATACACATACATACATACAAAAAAAAAAAAAGTTACAAAAAGGTCAATGGAATCTAGGAACAGCTCCATAACACTAGAATGTTCTACTCTTCAACCTTGTCATCTAGAAGACTAAAATTTGAGAAAGCAAAAGGAATAGAATGTGAATACAACATTTTTCATTAAAGGAAACTTGTCAGGTGCAAAAAACCACGAGCAGTTCTGGGTGCATATTAGTTGTTACTGCCTAACTGTCCTAGCATCTAGTAGCATAGATAAAGAGATCTTTAGAAAAAGAATTTCTAAAGATCCTTGTTGATATGCTAATGTGCACAGGGACTAGTCGCAAGGGCGTTTTTTTCCCCAACTAGTTCGCCCTCTTAGAATGTTAGCATCCCCACAGGGTACACCCTGGGACAGTTAAGCAATTTGTTATTTTCCCTCCTTGGCGTCATGTGACTAGTTAATGTTACAAGATCTCAGGTGTGAATGGGGAGCAGTTGTGGTATATTAGGTGTTAGCGCTCAAACTCTCTCTCATGCCAGTCACTAAGTTCACCACAGCACCTCATGGCAAAGAATTCTCTGAGGATCTGAAAAAAAATAATTATTTCTCTACATAAAGATGGCTTGGGCTATAAGATTGCCACCACCCTGAAACGGAGCTGCAGCATGGTGACCAAGACCATACATCGGTTTAACAAGGAAAATTCAATTCAGAACAGGCCTCGCCATGGTCGACCAAAGCAGTTGAGTGCACGTGCTTAGCGTAATATCCACAAGTTGTCTTTTCAAAATAGAGATATGTGTGCTCCCAGCATTGCTGCAGAGGTTAAAGGGGTTGTGGGGTCAGTTGGTCAGTGCTCAGACCATATGCCACACATTGCATCAAATTGGTCTCCATGGCTGTCGTCTCAGAAGGAAGCCTTTTCTGAAGATGGTGCACAAAAAAAAGATTTCTGTAACTATTTCCGGTGGTCTGATGAGACCAAGATAAACTTATTTAGTTCAGATGGTGTCATGCTTGTGTGGCGGCAACCAGGTGAGGAGTACAAACACAAGTGTGTCTTGCCTACAGTCAAGCATGATTGTGGGAGTGTCAGTTTTGGGCTGCATGAGTGCTACCAGCTGTGAAAAGTAACAGATGCATTGAGGGAACCATGAATGCCAACATGTATTGTGACATATTGAAACAGAGCAAGATCCCCTGCCTTTGAAAACTGGGCTACAAGGCAGTATTCCAACACGATTATGACCCAAAACACGCAAGACGACCATGGCCTTGCTAAAGAAACTGTGGGTACCGGTGCTGGACAGGCCAAGCATGTCTCCGGACCTAAACCCTATTCCTCATCTATGGGGCATCCTCAAACGGAAGGTGGAGGAGCAAAAGGTCTCACATGCACCAGTCCCGTGATGTCAGGATGGAAGAGAATTCTAGTAGCATCCATGAAACCCTTAGTGAATTTTATGACAGACTTAAGGCAGTGCTTGAAAAGTATGGCGGCCACAGAAAAAAAAATATGACACTTTGGCAGATTTCATACTGGGGTGTACGCATGTTTATTGTGAGCGGTTTTGGCACTAATGTTTGTGTGTTGAGTTATTTAGAGGGCACACCAAATTTACACTGTTCTACAAGCTGTACACTGATATAATGTAAAGTAGTCAAAGTGTCATATCTTCAGTGTTGTCCAGTGAAAAGATATAATAAAATATCAACAATAATGTGAGGGGTGTATTCACTTTTTATATATTATTAGATACAAACCAGTATAATATACTTCTAAAAACTATAATTAATATTGCATTGTATCAAGCCCTGGTATATGCCTGTGCATAGAATTGCCCAGACATAAGTGCAAAAATGTACTTCTAAAGTTTTCACAAATTTTGTTTTCAATATTTAAATAAAAAAGGAAAAAAAAAAAAACAAAAAAAACCCTTTACTCTCAATTTATTCCTTTTTTACATTTTTTACCAAAATATACCCACCTATGTGAATGAAACTAACTAGTGGGGTTTCATATCGCGAAAGTACATCCAGAAAAGGACAATTGATATGTGCAGTTGGCCATGCATCCAAAACTATCAGATTTCAGAGATGGATTGGACGGCATTACCAACTATGCAACGTGACAGGAGGAGAGGTGGTCCGGATAGTTTGCACTGAAAATAGGGGCATAAATCGTGTCTATAGGTCTATTTTTGCAAAGAACACTTACCAAACTGTTCCTGCCCGCAGTGCTTGAGAAACATAGTTGGCTTTATCAATATCTTTTGTGAACACAGCTGCTGCCAAACCGTACATTGAGCTGTTTGCCCTCTCAATGACATCCTCAATGGTTTTAAATTTTAAAATTTGCATGACTGGTCCAAAAATCTATATATTAAAAAAAAAAAAAAAAAAAAAAGGAAAATGAAGTTACACATGCCCATTTTACCACCATATTGTATTATCAAACAGTTTTAAATGAACGGCTTAATTCTATGGATTATTTCAGCTTAGACTTACAAAGGTGTACAATTTTACAAATATATGCTTCCTCATAGGTTTTGGGCGCAAGGCTGTATAACTGTATAACTACTTTTTATATTTAGTGCCAAGGAAAGGATTGGGTTCCAATCCTGAGATAAGAAAAGCCTTTCTCAAGCTTTCTGATCTGACAGGACAAAAGCGGATCCAGACTTTAGGCTTTAAATAAATGGCTCCTGCTGTTAAACTGCCATGTGCAAAGAGCCTTAATTATATTTAATGCATTTAAAAAGGTTAACTGGAGGGGAAAAATGGTCATTAGTTCAGGAGAATTCCTATTCTGTGCAATGTTATTTTTTTTAAATAAAAATTAAACTAGGATACGCATTGTTCTAAAAAAAAAAAAAAAAACCCCAACATTTTATTAAACAAAAATAAATAAAAAAAATATATTTTTTTACCTCCTCTCTAGCAATGGTCATATTATCAGACACCTCTCCAAAAATTGTGGGTTGAATAAAATAGCCGCGGTCTGCAGCAGGGTTCCCACCACACAGCAACTTCGCACCTTCTTGTTTTCCAGATTTGATGTAGCCCAAAATCTTCTTGAACTGCTCCTCATCCACCTGAAAGATCAAGTTGTCTTTTTATTGGCAATTACATTTAGATTCAGAATGATCTCTGAGAATGTAAAAACAAAAACACAAAATCATGTGACATGCCCATTTGTTTTCTGGTAGTTTTGATACTTGTGCACATGCACGTATTATAGTATAAAATCCAACAAAACCCCCCCACAAAATTCTATTATATACATTAATACATATCAAAATCTATTTACAAAACTGCGAGGGGTGTACACACTTTTGTGAGATGTATATCTAGATAGATAAATGTTGAACATGTCCTTCTCTCCAAAGCCGGGATTGAACCGTTTGATTGGCCAAAGGGCCTATTTTTATTTTTTAAAAAAAAAAAAAAAAGGTTAGCCACTGCAGAAGTAACTGGGGCCTCATTTATGAGCATTGCCTCACAGTAAGATTGTTCTGGTTGCCTATAGCAACCAGAGTACCTCAGCAGCTTCAATGCTGAAAGCTGAAAAGTGAAAGCTGAGCTCTGATTGGTTGCTATGGACATCTAGACCCTTATCAAGCGTATCCAATAATCTATCTATAATAATAATAGAATGCTGAACACGTCCTGTCCGAAGGCGGGAAGACTGACGCGTGTGCAGTGCTAAGTTCACATTGTAAATTAATTCTTAAATAAAACGGCACCAAAGTCCGTGTATGCGCATACTGCGAAGTCTGGCGCCATTTCATTGAAGACACTGTCTCTGCAGATATCACCAGTTTGTTACAGATGATATTCACAGAGATCGTGTCTTCAAGAAAAAGGCGCAGGAGATCACAGTATGTGCACACGCCAAATGCGGTACAATTTGATTGAATGATTCAACTACATGGACAAAGCATTGCGCACGTGCTGGCCATAGGGATAATGGCGGCAACAGAGGCGCAAAATTTAAATAAAGGGGACAAATAGATAAAGAAGAAACACGCGCTAAGTTCACCTTGCAGTTGAATTCTTCAATAAAATGACTCTGGCGCTATTTTATTTAAGACACTGTCTCTGCGAATATCACCAGTCACCAGTTTGTTTCAGTTGATATTCTCAGTGTCTTCAATAAAATAGTGTCGGAGGTCATGGTATGTGCACCTGCTGACTTTGGTGCCATTTTATTAAACTATTCAACTACAAATATAAACATACCACTGTACATACGCCAGCCATAGGGTTAATGGTGGCGGTCGTGACTCAAAATTTAAATAAATAAAGGGGAGGAAAGCAGCCAGGGAAGGAATATATAAAGAAGGCCCAACCCATAAAGTCCCGTAACAACAAGGCAACTTCAAGACCACTGAGTTTACACCCAAAATTTTTATTTTACAGAGAAGTTTTTGCACATTAAATACATTTCGTCTTTAGCTAACGCTTCAAAAAAATTTAAAAATGTGCCAATAAAAAAGCCCGACAACCGGGGGTAGAACGGGTGAAATAGCTAAAATATTACATATTTTATAGTTTATATCCGTTCATGGCTCAATACTGAAGATATAACATTTTGATACAATGTAAAGTAGTCACTGTACATATTGTAGAACAGTGCAAATGTGGTGTGCACTATAAATAACTCACAGAC
This sequence comes from Anomaloglossus baeobatrachus, assembly GCF_048569485.1. Classification (NCBI taxonomy): domain Eukaryota; kingdom Metazoa; phylum Chordata; class Amphibia; order Anura; family Aromobatidae; genus Anomaloglossus; species Anomaloglossus baeobatrachus. The sequence goes on from NC_134353.1 coordinate 750,146,368, forward strand.
ATTGTCTAAACCCCTGGCAACAAAAGAAAGTAAACCCCTGAAAATAGCTCAATTGTGCCCAGATTGACAATTTTTTGTGTGGTCATTATTATTTTCAAGCACTGCTTTAACTCTCTGGGAAGTGAGTTCACTAGAGTTTCACAGGAGCCTCTGGATCCTCTTTCATTCCTTGATCATGACATCACGAAGCTGGTGGATGTTAGAGACCTTGCGCTCATTCCACTTCCATTTGAGGATGCCCAACAGGTGCTCGATATGGTGTAGGACTGGAGATATGCTTGGCCAGTTCAGCACCTTTACCCACAGTTTCTTTAGCAAGGTCTCATCAGACCACAAGACATGGTTCAAGTAATCCATGCTATAGTTTGCTAAAGAGCAGCAGACATTTGCAGGTTTTCTTTTGCATCATCTTTAGAAGATGCTTCCTTCAGGAACAACAGTCATGCAGATCAATATGATGAAGTGTGCGCTGTAGGGTCTGAGCGCTGACAGGCTGACCCCCCCACCCCTTTAAACGCTGCAAAAATGCTAGCAGCACTCATACATCTATTTTAAAAAGACACAACCTCTGGACTTCTTTGCTTGGTCGACAATGCTGAGACCTGTTCTGAGTGGAACCTGTCTTGTTAAACCGCTGTATGGTCTTGGCCACCATGCTGCAGCTCAGTTTCAGGTTTGCAATTTTCTTACAGCCTAGGCCATCTTCATGTAGAGCAGTGTTTCTCAACTCCAGTCCTCAAGACCCACCAACAGATCATGTTTTCAGGTTTTCCTCAATCAGGTTTTCAGGATTTCCTTAATGTTGCACAGGTGATGGAATTATTCCCTTTCTAACATTGAGGAAAACCTGAAAACATGATCTGTTGGTGGGTCTTGAAGACTGGAGTTGAGAAACACTGATGTAGCGCATCAATTCTTTCAGATCTTCAGAGAATTATTTGCCATAAGGTGCCATGCTGAACTTCCAGTGACCAGTATGAGAGTGTGTGTGTGAGCGATAATACCAAATTTAAAACCTGCTCCCCATTCACACCTGAGACCTTGTAAGGCTAATGAGTTACATGACATTGGGGGAAGTAAAATGGCTAATTGGACACAATTTGACCATGTTCACTTAGGTGTATACTCCGTTTTGTTGCCAGCGGTTTTGACATTAAACAACTGGACACACAGCCATTAGAGGGCACACCACATTTACGAGTACACTTATGAAAGTTGTATACTGATTTCTTTACATTGTATAATAGCGTCATATCTTCAATGTTGTTCCGTGAAGAGATATAGTAAAATATTTACATAAATGAAGGGTGTACTCACTTTTGTGAGATACTGTGCATGCATACACATTGAAAGGCATGCATATGCTCATGCTTCCAACTGCCTCCACCAGGTTTTACAGAGGATGTGGTACGCTTTGGATTATGAGCCGTTTCGAGCCCTATCCAGACTTCTTACCATCATTCTGGTACAGGCTAATCAGTTTCATCTTTCCAAAATACTTTTCCAGGACTGGGCGGGCTTCTTTAGATGCTTTTTGACAAAGTCTAATCTGGCCTTTCATAAGGCTGATTAATGGTTTGCACCTTGTGATGAACCCTCTAATACTCAAGAAGTCTTCTCTTTATGGTAGACTTAAATGAGGTGTAAACTAACTTTTTTTGATCCAAAGGCCGCATTGCCATACTGAATCAACCCAAAGGGCGTCAACATTTTTTACCTTAGACCCCTGAGGACACCAGTGTGGTAAAACATGTTGGGGAGGCAAATCATTCTATTTTAAGAAGACGAGTCTAGTGTTAGTTTCATGGACAGGCTGCCCCTTACAGTCATTTAGTGCTGACAATTGGCCGATGTTCAGCTATATGCAAACTATATAACTAATCAACGCTGTCTGTCCACTTCATCTAAGGAATATGATCAGTTTATACTGTTATATTATTATTTGAAATTATTAAAAGTTTTATTTTATTGAGAGTATTTAGTTTAGGGGTTTAGTTGCCTTTTGGCAAACTATATCTAATTACCATCTCTACGCTGACTTTTTGAATATTAATTTAAACAATTTCGGGCCCTAAAACAGACTATTGTGTCACATATTTGCTCCGCGCCCATGCAATACAAATTGTGACAGTCTACAAACAAAGCTATCCAATTCCGCTACATTTTTCAATATAAATTTAAATTTGTTGGGCATGTATACGTTTTGTTATTGGTGACCAGATTCTACTCCATAAAAACTTCACCCTTTTTTTGCAGACCATTACCTGGGGTCCTTGTTCAGTTTTGAAGTCAAATGGGTTCCCGACAATTCTGTTCTTTGCACGTTGGACACTTCTCTCCACAAATTCATTGTAGATATCCTCCTGTACATATGTGCGAGAGCCGGCACTGCAGCACTGTCCCTGGTTAAAGAACAGGGCAAAATGGGACTGTTCTACGGCCCAATCCACTGTGCAGAGAAAAAAAAAAAATTAAGATTGACGAGTGTAAATCACTCTATGGCTCAGACACTAAACAGGCAGGTATTTTTAGCAGATGAATACTATTTGATTTATGTAATTAATGATCATCTGCATGCATTACTAAAAAGTTATACACTAGATGGGCAGAGATTGCGTTTACATTTACAAAAAAAAAATAATTATACAAACATTTTGAAACAGATTTTCTCAAAGTGCATCAGCCTTCAACAATTCAAAACTTGAAATATATAGTTACAGAATGTGATCTTTCTTCTTAACATCAATTGCAATTTCCCCTCAAAATCACCTATAAAGGGGGTTGTCTGTTTGTGGAGAACATCTAAAATTTACAAAATAAAATTAAAGAAAAAAAAAAAAACACCCAAAAGATCAGCACCCACCCAGATCAGCATTGTTCCTCTAGTGACCGCAACGTGTCATCGAATGGTCAAGTGACATTGTCACATGACCGTGCAGCTAATCAGTGAACAATAACTGCATGCTGTAATATTCCGCCAGAGAGGACGTCAACTCTAACAGAATACTGAAGGCTGCAGTCAATAAGCGGCTGCTAATAGTTATGTCAGCCTCTGCGTGACCTCATTGGGGCAATCTGTGCAGTTGCACAGTGGCCCAAAAGATAAGGGGACCCACTTCTACCCTTTATAAGAGGTGAGATTGTGTATTATGATGAGCTATTGAGTTGCAAAGGTTCATATGTTGTTCTTGTACAGGGGCCTTCTGTCTGCGTCCGCCATCGAGGTCACATGAGCACTCCAGCCACTCAGCAGGTTACAATTATTCTTACATTATGCACTAACTGTTAAGGAAGGGTTGTCTAGTAGCGGATAACCCCTTTAACCCCAGCCTATTTTCAGTTTTTGGGGTTTTTTTGCTCTCCTTCTTCCGAGAGCCATAACGTTTTTATGTGTCCCTCAATCTTGCCATATCAGGGCTTGTTTTTTACGGGACGAGTTGTACTTTTAAATGAAACCATAAGTTTTACAATATTGTGTACTGAAAAATGGCGAAAAAATTCCAAGCGTGGAAAAATTGCAAAAAAGTGCAATTGCATGATTTTTTTTGGGCTATTTTGTTCACTATATGGTAAAACTGATGTGTCAGTAGGATTCCTTAGGTCAGTACCAGTTTGTGGATACCAAATATGTATATGTTTACTTTTATCTAAGGGGTTATAAAAAAAAAGCAGAAGTTTATCCCAAAAAGTGGCTCACTATTTTCGCCATGTTCCATGACCTGTAGCATTTTCATTTTTTGGGATCAATGGCTCAGTGACTGCTTATTTTTTGATTCTCAATCTGATGTTTTTAATGGTACCATTTTTGCACAGATGCTACGTTTTGATTTGCCTGTTATTGCATTTTGTGCAAAATTTGCGGAGACCAAAAAAATGTAAATTTGGCGTTTGGAACAGTTTTGCTGCTACGCAGTTTTCAGATAGTGATTTTATATATTTTTTTTTAACTTCGTTTTATTAACAATTTCAAACATGGTACAACTGACATTTGCCATATAAAGATAGCTCAGTATATAGATAGTAATATTTGAATATAACAATGAGCAGTCATATAAAGTCCATAATATCTTTAGCACTTAAGATGGCACAATGTTATTATCCATATTTCTTATCATTTGCATATATATCTAATTTTATATTGAGCATAAGAACAGCTCTATCAGCATGACCATATTTTGAAAACAAGATAGAAAGAGGAATAGAAAAAGGAAGAAAGAAAGAACAACAACAACAGCCACATTGCATTATAATACCTCAATATACCATTGGACAGTGTTTCATATCCCAACATCTAACGGGAACCACCATTATCCGCATAATCTCCCTCAGACCTCCGCAAGTGTGTCTGGAGAAGAATTCCACAAACCCCAGATTTTGTTAAATTTTCCAGGGCACCCCCTATTATAATATACCACCCGCTCATAGACTATGGTTGCATTGACTAATTTAACCCAGGACCGCACAGTTGGATTCGAATCTCCCACCCAGCTCAGAGCTATTAATTTCCTAGTCAGAAACAATGCCTCTCTGAGGAATATTGTCATGTAATGATCACAGGACTCTTCCTCCACCACCCCAAACAGGCATATCAAAGGGTCACACAAAACAGGAATTGACACAATCGATGTCAGCAGAGATGTCACTCCCCGCCAGTACGAGGATATATTAGGACAGCTCCAGATCATGTGTATGAAATTTGCCCCTGAGAGATGACACCTCGGGCACTCCGATGTACGAGAACTGCCCATACTAAATAATCGAGTTGGAGTAAGGTATGCCTGGTGGACAATGTAGCATTGAATCAACTTATTAATCGAAGGGGATACCGCAGTCGGAGATTCCAATATCTCTTCCCATTCCTCTCCCTGTAGAGAGGGAATTAGAGATTTCCATCTATCCTGGGCTGGCAAGGGGTCCGACTCCACCCCCACTGACAACAGGTAAGTATATATAGCTGAGATTAGGCCTCGAGGTCCTTGTGATTTTAGAATACCTATCATAGGAAGTGATGATATCAATTTCCTCACTACAATTTTCTGTTTGTGGGATTGGATCGTTGTGCGAATCTGCAGGTATCTAAAAAACTGTGATCTTGGAACATTATATTCAATCTGGACTTGTTCAAAGGACTTGAAGGTTGTGGTTCCCGGGACAAAAAGATCACCTAATGCACTGATGCTGTAAGTGGCCCAGAATTGCGCCGAGGGGTGATCTCTCAGAGTATGGAAGTGGCTATTCCCCCATAATGGGAGTTCCGCCACCACCCCTTCGAAGTGTACCACCCTCTTGGCTTGTCGCCAGACTAATATTGCCAATTTGAGGAGGGGTAATTGCTGTGGTGTTCTCAGTCCATCTGATTCCAGAAAACCCACTAAACAATCAGTCCCAGCCGCGTGTGCCAAGTGACTCTCAGAGTTTGGCAGCTGACATCCAGGCATCCAAGTCTCTAGTGCCCTAAGCTGTCCCGCGAGGTAGTAGAGGAAGAACTCCGGTAAAACCATCCCTCCCAGTCTTTTGGATCTCTGTAAAATGGATAACCGAAGTTTGGGTCTGGATTTCCCCCATATGAAAGAGGTAGTAAGCGAGTTCAACATTGAGAAGAAGGATTTGGGTACTGATACTGCACTATGTTGTAGTGTATAACTAAGCTTTGGAAGTAATATTTTGATTAAATTTATTCTGCCAACCACTGACAGCGGTAGCTTGCTCCACAAGTTATATTTAAGTTTAACGTGCTCCAAAAGTGGTGTTATACTCGTCTGCAGGTCTAGTGTATGGTCTTTCTGTATGTGTATTCCCAGGTATTTAAAGCTAGTTACCACTTGCAAAGGTGACCTACCCTCCATTGAAATTTCAGACCCATGCATTAATGGCATCAAAGCCGACTTATCCCAGTTGATGCGTAGTCCCGAAAACTCCCCAAATTTATCTATAGTGTCTATAACCACCGGTAGAGTCTCTTGCACTCGATCTAAGAAGACAACCATGTCATCCGCATACAATCCTATTTGATCTGTGCGGTCGGCTATAGTGATTCCAGTGATCTGTGGATGAGAGCGGATTCTAATTGACAAAGCTTCAATAACTAGTGCAAACAATGCTGGAGACAGAGGGCTTCCCTGTTTTGTGCCCCGATTCAATGAGAAGGGTGTAGACATAGTACCATTGACTAGTATCCTGGCTGTTGGGGACCTATACAACATATGAATCCAATTACTGAATTTAGGCCCAAAGGCGAATCTCTGGAGGCAGGCAAATAAAAATGGCCATTCTACCGAGTCAAATGCCTTGGCCGCGTCCAGCGAGGGCAAGGCCCACTCGTTCTCCTGGACCAGTGTGCTATATTACACTATGGACTGGACCAGTCATATTTATAGAGGTGTTTTTCCCAGGCATAAATCCAGTTTGATCTGGGTGAACTATACTCAATATGACTGAATTAAGCCTGGACACCAGTATTTTGGTAAAGATCTTGTAATCCACGTTAACTAGGGATATAGGATGGTATGAACCGCAGTCTAGTGGGTCTTTACCCTCCTTCCTAAGCACTACTATATGTGCTTCGTACAAGGAAGCAGGTAGAGAGTCGCCGGCTGAAAAATGTGAGAAAACCTCTAAAAGAATCGGGGCCAATACGTAAAAATATTTACTATAGAATTCTATGGGAAGGCCATCTGGACCCGGAGATTTCCCCCGTGATTTTATATTTTGATAGCTTGGGCATTTCTGAATGCTGCAATATCAAAGTTGTGTATATTTTTTATTTTTTTTAACCCTTTAATTGTCAATGGGGTGAATGGGGTTAATTTGAATATTTAGGGTTTTTTTTTTTTTACTTTATTAGTCCCCCTAGGGGACTCTAAGGATCAGCAGTCTGATAGCTCATTAATTTTTGTTGATCACAGCTACACAGCTGTGATCACCAGAAATACTCACCTCTTGTCACAATCAGCACTCGGCCGGGTGAAGCAGGAAGAGAGTCATGTGAGCTACAGGAGTCATCACATTACCTTGTGCTACTATGGGAACCATCGGCTCACAGTCATCACATCACAGCGCGGGTAAGTGAAGATTTACAGCGGTGGGGATTTAAATCGCAATGTCACATTTTTACATTGCGATTTAAGGGGTTAACAGGCGCAGGTGGACTGCGGCTCCACTTGTGCCTGCGAGGCACACATGTCTGCTGTTCAAATCAGCTGACATGTGCGCTGATCGCTGCCGGTGATTACACATATATAGGTTAGGACGTACAGTTACAGCCCACGGTCTTTAAGGAGTTAAGATATTTATACTTAATGAACTGATATGTGGAATTTAAAATAACACAAATGCGCAAAGTGGTCACTTACAATCAGCATCTGAGAGTATGATGTTGGGGCTCTTCCCACCAAGCTCAAGTGTTACCTTCTTCAGGTTGGATTTTCCAGCTGCCTGCTGGATTAACTGACCAACCTACAGCAAAGAAAATACATTAATTCTACTGAAAGTATTGGATCATCTACAAACCATGGATGCACTTGCTAGATTAGGCTCAGGTCGATCTAGCATTTGAAGCTTTGTTGCAAGTTTGATTATTTTTGCCAAAGAAAAAACAAGGCATGTGTATCTGTCATAGGATGGTGCCTTTTTGACTGTTCTTATAAGTCTGTATGAAAAACAAGTCAATATCATGTGATGACTGATCTCAAGACAGATCTGGCAAAACTGTTCCTGTTGATAGATTATCACCATAATTATTCCACCTTGTCCAAATGAAAACACCTTATGCCCGAGCTCTAACCTTTCCGACAGGTTTTTGGTGCTGGGTCAAGTCTATTTCACTCTCACACTGCATTACAAATCTTAACAAATGTTAGCCTGTAAAAGGCTCAAAGGCTAACAGGATTGTCCTTAATTACGAAGAAGACTAGTACAAATCGCATTTTAGATCTGCTCTTAAAACCTTTACAAACTTAAGGAGCTTCTGTACTACAGGTAAATACAATATGGAAAAGCAATTAACTGTTCTACTTTATAACATGTAAAAGCCTGGAAGAACACTAGAGACAAATTGCCGACATTACAAAGATCTAGTATGGCCTAATTCAGGAAAGCCTCAACAGAGAGCAGAGATTTTACCTCTGTAGACCCAGTGAAAGCAACTTTGTCCACATCCATGTGAGAAGAAAGGGCGGCACCCGCTGTGGGCCCCATGCCAGGTAGGATATTAACCACGCCTGGTGGGAATCCAGCCTAAAAAGAGAAGACATATTTCTTGAATTATTGGATCAGTACAAAATAACGTGTGACAAACGCTTATCCCCTCTACAGTGAAATTGGGCTAAAGTGGCCCAATTGTTCTACACATGGGAATTCGGGAGAATTATTATAGTGTTGGGAAGGGTATAGACAGGTGACCAACAAAAGCCACCACCCATTAATGTGCTAATACTTGGACCGGACAAACAAGCTACTTCTTCAGAACCTGTTAATTGGTTCAACCAAATACAGCTCATCCAATTTAATGCCTATAATGTAAACCTATATTAGGCAATAACTCCATTACTAGGCCTACTAAGCAAAGTGGGAATTTAGATTGTATTTAGCTTCTCTCTAGGCTAAAGAACAAAAGCATTTGACAGCCCAATGATAATTCCACCATGTTTTACAAGCAGCATTTAGTTAATGTTTAAGGAAAAAAAAGGTTAGCCATGTCCCAAGTACATGATCTTTATTGTGCCCCATTGAGTAGAGCAAATAGGAAATAAGTCTATAAACATCTATAATGACACCAATAATCCCTAGATGTAAGGATATGCATCTTTGCATACTCTAGAGATAACAGCTTAGGAGACCTTACCTCCTTCACCAAGCTGGCAATATGTAGGGCAGTGAGCGGTGTCTGTTCTGCCACTTTCATGACGATTACATTCCCGGTAGCCAGTGCTGGGCCAAACTTCCAGGCCAACATCAGAAGAGGGAAATTCCACTGTAAGAAAGCAGAGAAATGAGATCTACTAAGCCGTCAAACAGAGGAGAATGCCACATCTCCTTGTATTAAGAATTATACTAATAGATCTAGTACACCCGTTTCCTAATTAAATTATAAAGCTAGCTATAAAGGCATGTTTTCAATAAGTCAGAGCAAACCTTACCGGTATGATCTGTGCGCACACACCAACCGGTTCATGCCTCGTGTAGGTGAAATAGTCTCCATCAATTGGAATGGTTTTTCCATGCCATTTATCAGCCCATCCAGCATAATATCTTAAAAACAAAATAAAGACATAATTCCAAACTACACTGGCGCAAATACATTATAGGCTATTCACTCATCCATATTTAATAATAGATATCACAAATTCAACAGGAGTAGGAAGCATGCCAACCATCCTAGAAATAGATGGTTTCAGTTAAAAGGGGTTTTCCCAACAAAGTACATTATGATGACTAGATCTTGGAATAATAATTTCCACAATTGGATGAGTTTTTTAAAAAAAACAAACAAAAAAAAACCCAAAATCTTCCTGTGCTGAGATAATCTTATATATGTCTCCCTATGTACTGGGTAATGGCCTTGTCTTACCGTACAGGAACATTGTCTGATCATCCCTTTCTTGCCCAAGATGTGGGGCAAGTAAAGTATATAGACATTACGGATTGGGATCGTAAATTCTTTTCAGGTAAAACTTTTTTTTTTTTTTTTAAATCAGACTGGGAAATGTTTTAACTCACAGAAAGAATTAGACGTAATGTATTCATACTAGTGTCCTCCCCTGCCCAGTGGAATGATCAGACTATGTCCCTGTAAGGTCAGACATCAATCACACAATACACAGCAGGGACATATTTATTAGATCTCAGTACAAGAATTTTTTTTTTTTTTTTTAACACATGCAATTGTGGAACATATCATTATTCCAAGATCTATTGATTATAATGAACTTTAAAATTGTTCACAGGAAAATCCCTTTTAAGTCTTCTCATCTTCGAAGTCAGTAAACAATGGTTGGACTTTCCATTATTGTGTTGGCAAAACGATATTCAGATTAAAATTAAAAACATTTACAGAATCTATTGAAAAGCAGAATCTTTCATATCTACCTTGAATACCAAATCCTAAAGATTTCACTTGTCAAAATCTAAAGACTTACAGTGCATTACCCTTACTAAAGACTAGAAGGGGTAAACTAGAGTCTGTACAGAATTTGAGTGACCCTCCTCCAGTGACTGGAAAGAGACCATACATTTCACACGTAAATGGCCACCTTACCCATTTCTCTCCACCTGCTTCCTCTGCTGAGGACAGCGACATGGGGTGCGCACTCTTAAGTCTAAATCACACTCCTCTGCCTTTTATTCCACAGCACATGAAAGGTAAGGGAGATTTAGGCCCTGTGCGCACTTACCGGATTTTGCCGCGGATTTTCTGCGGATTTGCTGCATGTTTCGCTGCAGAAAATGTTCATAACATCTCTGCAGTGAATCACCAGCAAATCCTATGGGGAAAAAAAAAATCCTGTGCGCACTGGGCGGATTTCGACAGCTGCATGTTTTGCTGCGGGATTCCCGCAGCAAAAACAATTGCATGTCAATTCTTTTCCGCACATCGCTGCGGGATTTCACTGCATTGACTCCAATGTAATCGTGACATCCCGCAGGGAATAATGCAGGCAGCAAATGCGAATTCTGTGCGGTTCACTGCGTTTTCCTGCGTTATTCCCTGCGGTATTTCGCGGTTTACCTACGGTAATGTACATCGCTTGCCTGCGGTTTGCAGGGAAGTGATGTCATTATGACAGGAAGAGGAAGCAAAGCAGAGAGTAAACACACACAGATCACAGACACAGACATAGAACACACATCGCACTCGCACACAGACATCACAGACATAGAACACAGACACATAGAACACAGACACATAGAACACACATAAAAAGCAAACGGAAATATAGAAAACAAAACACGTGGGCTCCGCTGCATATTTACCATCCAGCCGTGGTAAGCACACAGCGGCGGCCCGGTATTCTCAGGCTGGGGAGGGAGAGGAGCAGGGTTAATGTCCCCCGCCTCCCTCCCACCTCCCGCAGCCGAGAATATCAGCCGCAGCTGTCCCGGGACTGTTGCATCCATTATGCGGCAGTGCTGGAGTGTCCCCGGCTCTTGTTGCCGTGATGCAGTGGCAATCAAGGTAATGTACGGAGTTAATGGCGGCGGATCACCGCCATTAACTCCAGGCTTGATCATGGCAGCATCTATGAGACAGCTGACATGATCAACCCGCAAGTGAAGTGAAAAAACACAGACACCGAAAAATCCTTTATTTTAAATAAAAACAC